>NC_061115.1:214683407-214909033 GCF_002878395.1 Capsicum annuum | reverse complement strand
TGAACCCCTCAATAAAAATCCTTACCTCACTATTTTCTTTGATTTTTTTTCCTTCATTCCAAACACTCCCTAATTATCCCCATGCCTTGAGAAAGAGGAAAAAAATCCTCACCGGACGTGACATAGTGCAGAATTTGGCGGTCCAAGGCATAGTCAGAGCCATATTAGGCGAAGGATAATGGTCCAGTAGATATCTTTTGCCAAAAATTTATGTGGTGTACAAATATTAAATGTTAGTTATATATTATGAATCATAATATATATTTAATTTTGCACATCTTTAACACAACTGAAAAAAAAAAAATTTACACACCGTTCACCAAATTTGTGGCTCCGCCACTCAGTCACTCCCAAGGAATATGGAATTCCAATGGCTAGAAGGGCCAAAGGAAGAGATATAGGGCAAGAAATGAAGCTTTTTTGGAATCAGAAAGTACCCAAGACCTCAAGAACTTAGCAAACAAATTATGAGAGAGCAAATACGGAATCTTGAATTATATATATAGAAAGCCAAACTATAAAGATGAAATACATGGCTAGAATGTATAGTTAGAAGTTAGAAGTTCCATGCTTTTTGGACTCTAATTGTTGAAATTTCCTTTGTGCTTGTACGTGTTATTGATAAGGAGTGGTTCAACCAAGTGGTTATACAAGAAAAAGTCAAAGTCTAATGGGACTATGATCGCTATAAGGCTTGTGTGATAGCCAAAGGCTTCAACAAACAAACAAAAAAGGAAATTACTTCGTTTTAATGTGTTTATCTTACTTTTCTTTTTTATTCACTTTAAAAGAATGTATCAACTTTCCACATGATATGTTCATAACTAGGGGCGAACCTAGGTTCAAATTGATGGTGCTTCGGCATCCGTTAAACTCGATGCAGAATAGGTATACTTATACAAGAAATGTATAAAAATTGATCTAAGATGAAAAAAACACCCTCTAAACAAAATCAGATAGCTGAGTGCTTTGGTTAACAGAACCTTAAAGCTTTAGATGCCAAAACATGTGTTCGAACCTTTCGAGAATCCACGACGCCTAAATCCTTGGTATGCCACCGTTCCCGACCACAATATCATTAAATAATATTTTGGTGCATACCTTTAGTTTACGCCTTTTTGAGCCGGGGATCTATCAAAAATAACCTCTCTATCTCGCCTCTGAGGTAGTGGTATGAACTGCGTACACTTATCCTCTCCAAATCCCACTTAATGGGAATACATTGGGTATGTTATTATTATTGTACCTTTAATTTATGGCTGCAAATTAAAAAAAAAAAATTCACTTTCTTACATTTTGTGTCGAGTCAAATCATCAGACAAATAAATTGAAATCGATTAAGTATATGATCAATGGGTACACGTTACTGTGGACTGTGCCGCAATATGGTCGGAGAAGAAATATGAGTATCTAAACTACGCTGTTTAGTTTACTCGTTTCTTAATACTTTGTTGTGGTTGGTCAACATGTCAATAGTGTTAAGGTCTATTTCTCTTTAATGCTTACTATTGACTTGTCAAGCTATTTACTATTCATTTTCTGTACTCATAATATTACACCTTTTGGGCTTAATACCTTAACTACGTCCACAAGTAGTTAAGTTAAATATATGAAATATAGAAAAGGGATAAATATATTTTAAATTATGATAAATGATACGTATATACTCTCCGTCATACTTTAAGTGCACATATGTCCCTACCGTTAATGAAATAGTACATATATATCCCTCACGCTAACAATATAACAATATGGATATATGTGTACCCAAAGTATGATAGAGGGTATATATGTATCATTCATCATAGTTCAGGGTATATTTGTTTCTTTTTCATTTTAATTATTTTATCTTAAATAATTAACCCAAACCCACTACCCAACCCAATAAACCAACTACTCGACCGGGTCCTAACTAAAATTCAAGAGATGCCTATCTAACAGATACGTTTTTCACATCCCTACATCGATATACACACACAATACAGTAACACTCGCTACTAGAAATTTCAAAAAAAAAAAAAAAATTAGCCCATAACACCCAAAAAAATACCAAATAAATTGAACACCTTGCGTTTCAATTTCCAGTGAAATGTCATCGAAAAAACACAATCCACCACCAGTCAATTACATCACATAACCACCATCTTCGTCAAATCAAAAATACCCACCGGCGAACCATCGCCACAACCCTAACTCTGGCCATATCCGACCTTATCTCCATTCCCTCCAACCAATAAATACAAACTAGCAGCAGGGATCAATCACTGTAATTTGATTAAGGTTCATGTTTAAGAGAAAACAGATAGAGTATCGGGTTTGAAAAAAAAAAATAGAGGTCGGATCAAGTTGGTTTGAAACCAAATTTGATGGGTTTATTGGATCGGGTATTGAGTTTGAATTAATTATTTGGGATAAAAAATCAAAACGAAAAAGGGACAAATATACCCCCGAACTGTGATAAATAGTACATATATACTCTTCATCATACTTTGGGTACATATATGCCTCAATTGTCAGTGTGACGGACATATACTTACCATTTCATTAACGGTAGGGGCATATATGTTCCCAAAATATGACGAAGGGCATATACATATCATTTATCATAGTTCGGGGATATTTTTGCTCCTTTTCTGTAAAAAATAATGAGAAAAGGTTGGTCTGATAGTAATTATTCTTCACCTTTGATTCTGAGATTATGAGTTCGAGTCACCAAGTGAACAAAAAGGATGGAAGCTCATAGGGGAGGTAAAAAAGAAAAAGTTTAACACGTAAAATATATCAGCTGATATTATTAGTCTCATCAATCTCAAATTCGGAACATGCCCGATTTTTCCTTTATGATCATTGTATTCAGACCAGCTCGTGCGAACCTCAACTAATTTTATTGGACACATGTCACCACCCGTCATCAACAAGTATCAGGTAACTCTGTCCACCAAAGCTAAGACATACATGAAGATATCACCTAGTATTTTTATCTCTCCTGAACATGCCCGAAGTTTTGTGCAACCTATTGAGGCTAATAGATCTAATTAAAAAAGGTGACATATTTTAAAGTGGTTAGCGTATATATGTACATAATGAACGAGCGCTTGAGAATACATATCAGAAGCTTTTCCAAAATTTCAAGTCTAACATGTCTAATAAGAACATTACTTTATGATGTGTTCAAGTATGCAATAAGAACATATCATAATCCTTTCCCTTCCTTACTTAGAATTTATTAATACTGCAAACATAAGTCCTCGACCAACGTTTTTTCAGTTGCACTATATGCACCGTCCGAATTAAATTCTATCATATGACATAATATATAGTCTTCCTATCCTAACATATTCTCCCCTTAACCCCACCACCCACTATATATTCTTTTAGTTTGGCACTTGGGAACAACTATATATGGCTCTCATTTGAGTGCAGCCAAAATGTAATTAACCAAATTAAAGTGCATACATTACAAATATCATTACTCCACAAAAGAAGAGCCTCATCCACATTCCAAGAATCTTGTAAAAACTATACATATATACACCTTTTTCACTCATGATGAGGCTCTCAAGTGGAAATATTTTCAAATCAAATTGCAATATTATTTTCACCAAGCAACATATGGGATTGGCACTCCCTATTTCAAAGTGGTATACATTGAGTAAATTCGGTGCTCGTAGATTCAACATCACGAGCTCGTGGAACCCAGGGTCTGGCCACTGCTATGTCGCAGACAGAGCAATGGCTGAACTTCGCGATCGATGGATGGAATTCCAAGGGATCAAGAATTGGGAAGGCTTGCTTGATCCACTTGATGATGATCTCCGCAAGGAGATCTTAAGATATGGGGAATTCGTCGAAGCAGCTTATCGCTGCTTCGACTTTGACATGTCATCACCCTCGTACGCAACGTGTCTTTATCCTAAGAGTTCCATGCTGATGGACTGTGGTCTAGACAAGAGTGCATACAAGGTGATCAAGAACTTGTACGCCACGTGTGCAACCCGAATGCCACGGTGGACTAAAAGGTTCCCAAACCTGGCGTCCCCACAATCCAGCTGGATAGGTTACGTGGCCGTCTGTGATGACGTGGAAGAGATCGCCAGGCTCGGGCGCCGCGACGTGGTGATCGCTTATCGAGGTACTGCCACCTCATCAGAATGGCTCGAGAATTTACGCGCCACGTTGACTTGCTTACCGGATGACATGGCACCCGAAAATTACGATCAACCAATGGTACAAAGTGGATTCTTGAGCTTGTACACAACAAACACCCAACGTGACCAAAGTTTGCAAGACACAATTAGAGAACAAATTGGCAACATTCTTGATAAATATAGTGATGAACCTTTAAGTATAACTGTGACAGGACATAGTCTTGGTGCTGCCCTAGCAACATTAACAGCATATGATATTACTAGCAAATTTAGTGATGCACCTATAGTAACTGTTGTATCATTTGGAGGGCCTAGAGTTGGCAACAAAAGTTTTCGATGCCAATTGGAGAAAAGTGGTACAAATGTTCTCCGCATTGTCAACTCCGATGATCCAATCACAAAAGTTCCGGGGTTCGTGATCGATGACGATGTTGATGACGTGGAAGAAAGAGGGACTTCCCACGTGGCGGCCGGCGGGGGGATGCCTAGCTGGCTACAAAAGTGCATGGAGGATACCCAATGGGTGTATGCTGAGGTAGGAAAAGAACTAAGACTAAGTAGTAAAGATTTATGTCCACAAATTAGCAAAGGGGACGTCGCCACGTGTCACGATCTGAAGACATATCTACACTTGTTGAACAATTTTGCAACAGTGGAACACAAGAGAGAGCAACCCTATCAAGGAAATGTGGCTCTAATTTGAAGCATAGTTCTTTTACTATGTACAAAGAATAGGAATAGGACCATGTGGATATATTTTGAAAATCCACACTAAAAATGTGTATAATGAGGAAAAATGTGGAGTAACTTTTTGCTGATCCTTCATTTGTCAAAGGGCTTCCATTATTTTTCAAGGAGTCCTATTCTCATTGCCTATATTGCATAGATTGGCGATATTTTCAATGTATATATCGTGATCAGATAATAAAAACTAGGCTTAAGTCATCGACAGACACTTTGAGTTGTCCCAAAAATTCACTTAAATCCCTAACTAAGGGTTGTACCTTTCACACCCCTAATTCATCCGAATTTTGATCCAATTAGACATTTTTTGCTGACATGGCACCATAAGTGCATTACACATTTTAGACACACGTGAAGCCAAAAAAATTGATTTACACAGCCAACTAAAAAGTGACACGTCAACAAAATAATAAAGCCAAACATAAAAATATATTTAAAAAAAAAAGAGAAAATACATAAAGTCTCCCCCTGATGGTGACTGATTTTTTCAAAAAGACACCTAAACTATACTTACGACCTATTGCCTCACGAATCTTATTTAAATCGTTGCAAATACACCATTTTTCACTGAATTTCAGTTACAAAAAAGAGAGTGAATGCACGCACCAATCACATGCTGCCACATGTTAAATAATTTAATTTCATATTTTATTTATATTTTTTGAATGAAGTTTTCCTTTTTATTTTATTTATCACCCACCCCCTCTCCCCCACCCCCATCCGGTTCAACATCTCCCTCCCCATCCCCCTTCCAGTAGCTTCCCTCTGTCCCCTCCCCCATCCAGTTGCTTATTTCTCCATTCTTATTTCTCTTTGAATTTCAGTGTTAATTTTGTGGTTCAATGATTTCAATTTCATGTTTATGTTAATTTTGTATTACTTTATAATTTTGTATTGATTTATGTGTTTGTTGATTTTCTAATGATGAGATCAAAACTCCATTAAAATGAAGTTTTATAGTTCTTCTTAAGAGGAATATATATTGAGTTTTATAAAATTGTTCAAAATGTAAAAAAAAAAAAAACTGAAATAAGAACTTGAAATTGAAGAAAGTGGACATGGTGATAGTAAAAGGTGAGTAGAGTTATGGTGATGATTGAGAGGGTTGAGGAGAAAGAGAGTTATGGTAATAATGATGTCGTTGTTGTTGCTGTAATTGATGTTATTGTTGAGTTATGGTGATGAAGAATGGTGGGAGGGGTGTTGCAGGGTGGTATGGAATAATTTTTAAAAGTAAATAAATACTGATATTTTTATATAAAAAGATAAATTATATATTAAATTATTTACACGTGACAGTTTTTAATTGGTTAAAAAAAATTAATTTTGAGTCTTTTCATGCGCCTGTAGTGCGTGTATATACGTAGAGGATCAAAATGATATATTTACAATAATTTAAGTAAGATTCGTGAGGTAATAGATTGAAAGTAAAGTTTAAGTATCTTTTTGAGACAAGATTGGAGATTTTCTCTTTAAACATTAAAATTCTTTCATGGCATACTTATCTGTTTCTCTATTCTTACTTCTATCTTCTTCCTCATTTTAATTCTTCTTTTTTTTTTTTAATTCAATTCTTTCTTTCTTTTTGAATTTGTTTTGTTCATTGGAAGTTGCTCTAATCACGAGCTTTGTTTTTATTTGCTTACTAATTCCAATGTTCCTTCTTACTTTACCACTGAACGACATGGCTTGCTTGCTTTTTGTTTCAACTACTTATATTATTTTTCTCTGTTCAATATATGTTTGGTAGAAGAGATGGTGAAGAAAGAAAAAGGTATGGTGATAGAACACCATTGGAATCGCTGCAACCTAGTTTACACATCAGTACAATCATCGAGCTGTTAGAATTTTTTCCTTCTTCTGTGGTAACCGATAAAATAACAATCTTAATAGAAATCATTGTCAGTTAATTTTTATAATTTTTTCTTCTTTGACCGATGAACTTAGTTTTGTGAGATATTTTAAAATAAATATTTTAATATACTTATAGATATTTTTATTTGTCTTGGAACAAAATAAAATTTATTTGTGGTGGGTTTTATAGATACATGTTAATTAAATGGTGGCCAAGTATTATGAAATTGTGGCAAGTATCACATGTCATATTTTAATTAATAATTTTCTTGTCCAAGGTTATAAATAGCCAAACCATCTGATGCAATGAATGCACCAACATATGTGTATTTCTCTTTCCTTCTCTGCCCATTTTCTCTTTACTTTGCTTTTATGTGATTTAAATAATAAACTTATTATTTTCTTTTTTTTTTTTCTCATTAATTAGGGAAGACTTATATAATTCGGATATCCTCTAATTAATTAGGAAAGTGTTTGTTTAATCCTGGAAAAATATTTTACATTGCGAAAATAATTTCTTACGACAATGTCTAGCACGACTCAAGTATTTTATATATTACTTAAAATATTATAATTATTATTATTATTATTATCATCATCACCATTACTATTATTATTATTATTATTGTTCTTCTTGTTATTATTATTGTAACTTGTGATAGTATTAAAAAAGAAATAATATTATTATTGCTGCAGTTCATTTATTTTACAATCGATAGTGATATTTTTTTATTGTTTCCCAATAATCTAAGAAACTATGACATATAATATTATTCCTAAGACCATTAATAATACTGATATTGATGTTGCTCTGGTTGCTTTGATTCCAGATAGTTTGTCAGAAAATTATGGTACTGCAGAATACAGGTATGAAAATAAACTTGGTTATACATCTAATGCTAATAATAAAATCTCCATAGAAGATGTATCTCAATGCAAGAGAATATATGAAAGAAATGACAATCCCGCTAAGTTAAAAATAAATTTGATTAAAACGGATGATATCATCATTCCGGTCATTTCAGAAATGAATATTGAGACCAACGTGAGAAATTGGGCGGTAGACTCTGGTGCTACTAGGCATATTTGTATAAATAAAAATGATTTTGTATCATACACCCAGGTTGAGAAAGAAGAAGAAATTATTTATCTTGAGACCTCGAGAACTATTCAAATTCTTGAAAAAGGCTAAGTTCTTTTCAAACTCACATCTAGTAAAACTTTGGCATTGAGTAATGTGTTGCATGATCCTAATATCAGAATTAATTTGATTTCTGTGGCACTATTAGAAAAAGTTGAAATAAAAGTTATATTTAAAAACAATGAGGTCATATTAACTAAAAATAATATTCTTATTGGAAATGGACGTTGTAATCATGGATTATATATGCTTAATATTCATAATGATATTTCTAGTTCTACGTATTTGACTGAGTCTATTTCTTTATGGCATGCTAGATTAGAACATGTTAATTTCTCTTATATAAAGAATATGCAATCACTTGATTTGATATCTGGTTTAACTCAAATAATTATGATAAATGTTAAATGTGTGTTGAAGCTAAAATAACTAAAAAGTCATATTTTTCAGTTAATAGAGAAACTGAATTATTATCTTGGATTCACACTGATTTGGGTGATTTAAAACAAACTATGATTAGAGGTGAAAAAAGATATTATGTGACTTTTATTGATGATTTCTCTAGATTTATCAAGTTGTATTTACTTACAAATAAAGATGACGCATTTGATGCTTTTATGCTTATAAATCTGAAGTTGAAAATCAACTTAGTAGAAAGATAAAGAGAATTAGATCTGATAGAGGTGGAAAATATGTATCTTTAAATGCTCTTTGTGAAAAAGAAGAAATTATTCATGAAGTAACTCCACCTTACTCATCTGAGTCTAATGGTATAACTGAAAGAAAAAATAGAACATTAAAAGAAATGATGAACTCCATGTTAATTAGCTTTAATGCGCCTGATAATGGGGTGAAGCTATTTTATCTGCATGTCACTTGCAAAAGAATTCCTCATAAACGAACTGGTAAAGCTCCTTATGAATTTTGGAAAGGTTATAAACCTAATTTGAAATATTTAAAAATATGGGGTGTGTTGCTAAAGTTCTTTTGCCCGAACCTAAAAAGAGAAAATAAGTCATAAAACTGTTGATTGCATGCTTATCGGATATGCTAAACATAGTGTTGCATATAGATTTCTTATTTTGAAAAATGATGTGCTTGGTAGTAATACTATTATTGAGAAAAAGAATGTTGAATTCTTTAAAAATATTTTTTCACTTTGTGAGAAAATATCGCATGGACCTATTGAAAAAGAAAATGAATCTACCTTTAACATTGGGGAACTGAAAAGGAGTAAAAGGCCTAGAAAAGAATATTTTTCTTATGGAAATGACTTTCAAACTTTTCTTGTCGATAATGAACCATTAAATTATTTTGAAGTTATATCTTCTTCTGATGCTAAATTTTGGAAAGAGGCAATAAAAGTTGAAATTGATTCTATCATGAAAAATAATACATGAGTTTTAACTGATTTAACTCCAGATGCAAAACCTATTGGCTGCAAATGAATTTTCAAAAAGAAATTTAATCCTGATGGATCTATAGATAAATATAAAGCTCGTTTAGTAGCTAACGGATTTACTTAAAAATAAAATACTGATTATTTTGATACATTTGCGCCAGTAACAAGAATTTCTTCTATTCGAATATTAATTATTTTGGCATCGATTCATAAGCTTTTTATCCATCAAATGAATGTAAAAAACAGCTTTCTTAAATGGTGATCTAGAAGAAGAAATTTATATGGTTCAACAGGTTGTACAATTTTTGGACAAGAAAATAAAGTTTGTAAATTAATTAAATCTCTTTATAGCCTTAAACAAGCTCCTAAACAATGGCATGAGAGATTTGATCAAGTTTTAATAAAAGATGAATTTTCTTCTATTGAAGTGGATAAATGTGTTTATACTAAAGTAGTAGACAATGATTATGTGATAATTTGCTTATATGTTGATGACACGCTTATATTTGGTACAAATTTAAATATTGTGCAAGTACCAAATTATTTTTGTCTACTAACTTTGATATGAAAGATTTGGACAAAATAAATATGATATTGGGAGTTAAAGTTACAAGGAGAGATGATGGAATAATGTTAACACAAGAACATTATGTTGAAAGGATTCTTAAGAAGTTTGAATGTTGGGAGACAACTCCTGTAGCTACTCCTTATGATGCTAACTCTAAATTGAAAAAGAATAATGGTGATCCAGTTTCCCAGTCTAATATGCACAAATTATTGGGAGTTTAATGTATTTGATGAATTTTATCAAACCTGATATAGTTTATGGTGTGTGTAGACTGAGTAGATATACTCATAATCTCAATCATAAGCATTGGTCTGCATTAATGCGATTAATAAAATATTTAAAAGGAACCATGAATTATGGTATTCTATATAGTGGATTTCCTTCTACTTTAGAAGGATATTGTGATGCAAATTGGATCTCTGATTCAGATGAGACGAAATCCACTAGTGATTATGTGTTCACATTAGGTAGTGGTGCAGTATCGTGGAGATCAGCTAAGAAGACGATCATTGCTAGATCAACTATGAAATCAGAGTTTGTAGATCTGGAATTAGTTGGTACTGAGGCTGAATGACTAAGAAATTTCTTAGCAAATATCCCTTTAAAAAGGATGATCTGTTGCCTCATAGTCCTTCTAAGAATGATGATCTGTCACCTAATATCCCTTTGAAAAAAGATGATCTGTTATCTAATATTCTTTTAATCAAGGATGATCTGGTGCCTCCCGTGTATATACCCTGTGATTATCAAGCCGTAATTGCTATTGTAAATAATAAATCTTACAATTGTAAGAATAGACACATGAAATTGAGGCATAATGTTGTTAAGCAACTGCTGAGAGATGGAATAATTTTCATTGGTTATGTAAAGTCAAAATTGAATTCGAACGATTCACTGACTAAACCTATGGGAAGAAATTAATTCTTCAAACCTCAAAACAGATGGGGTTAAGGTCAATATGATTGTCAATAGAGATGGTAACCCAACCTATGTGATTGGAGATCCCATGAAGTAGGTTCATATGGGTAATAACAAGCCGATATTGACACTGCACATTTATTGAGAGTACTTAAACTGCTACTAAAACTGAGGGATGAGTTATTAACTCTTAATGAATTCATAGTCCTTATAGATGGTGTATTTAAAGCAGTGTACACTTGCTGAATTCACCTATATGAGAAATGGAATAAGACCGTTCCTATGAGACTTCGGCCTAGTCTCTCGAGTTCTCATGAATACCAGGCGAGCGCATGGTCTATTGGCGCAAAACCGCGTTGAACAACAAAATTACGATCAAAATGTGATTGTTAAAGTGTCTCGCTTACAATAAGAGTTATTTGATTCATAAAAATATTATATTTCACCAATAATTCTATAAGTTAAATTTTATCAGTGTAAGTTTGGTTCATAGTCTAAAAGATACCAAATTTATTGTATTTTGTCCATATAAATTCAATAAGTTTGGGAGATTGTGAGATATTTTAAAATAAAATAAAATAAATATTTTAATATAATTATAGATATTTAATTTGATTTGGGACAAAATAAAATTTATTTGTCTTGGGTTTCATTAACACATGTTAATTAAAAAATGATGGCCAAGTATTATGAACCTGTTGGGTTTCATTAACACATGTTAACCTGTTTATCACATGTCATATTTTAATTGATAATTTTCTTGTCCACAGCCACAAGAAGGCTATAAATAGCCAAACCATCTGATGCAATGAATACACCAACATATGTGTATTTCTCTTCCCTTCTCTGCCCATTTTCTCTTTACTTTGCTTTTATCAAATAATAAACTTATTATTTCTTTTCTTTTTTTAGTTAAAACTTGTTGGTTTATAACTAATTTTGTTGATTTCTTTATCCTCTGATTAATTAGGAAAAACTCATATAATTCGGATATCCTCTAATTAATCAGGAAAGTGCTTGTTTAATCCTAAAAAAATATTTTACATTGCGGAAATAGTTTCTTATGACAGTGTCTAGCACGACTCAAGTATTTTATATATTACTTAAAATATTTTAATTATTGCTATTATTATTATTATTATTATTATTATTATTATTATTATTATTATTATTATTATTATTATCATCATCATCATTACTATTATTATTATTATTATTGTTCTTGTTGTTATTATTATTGTAACTTGTGTTAGGATTTAAAAAGAAATATTATTATTGTTGCAGTTCATTTATTTTCACAATTGATAGTGATATTTTTTATTGTTTTTCAACAAGTTTAATTGGTGCTTTTCCGGCCAAAATAACGACGCCAACAGATTTTATTTTTGAGTTTGATGTTCGGAAGTGAAGAATTGGGGAAGAAGACGGGCAAAGAAGTTTGAGACATTGCATGAAGTAGAAATTCACTGGTACAATGTGTGATTAAATTTCAAACTCTTGGCCCAAAGTTAGCAATGTCTCTAGTAATCATTTGGCATCAGGTCTTTCACTTGGAGATACATTTAAGCATTGCAGAGCAACGTTATTTTGAGGTGAATCCTAGTTCATTTGAGGTGAAGAAGACGGCAAAGAAGACAAAGGATTGTCATTTTTAATTAATTTTAAAATAACTTTTTTTTTATGTTGCTATAATATATTTTAAAATATTTATTTTGGACCCACACGACATGTGTCACTATTTAATTCGTTAAATTGCCATGTCATCGAAAGTGCATCACAGGTATTTTATCTTTTTAGCTGATTGACAAAAAAAAGTCTAATTGGATCAAAATTCGAATGGGTTAGGGACTTGATTGGTACAAGCCTTAATTGAGGGATCTAAGTGAATTTTTGTGACAACTTTAAGTATTGTCGATAACTTAAGCCTAAAGACTAAATAATTCTGAATCTTTCTTGAATTTTATGTATGTTATAACTTGTAGACTATACGCTACAACTATTATCCCAGTTGGGGGTGAAGACTAATAGTGTTTCATGTCATATATATGAACAAAGATTAATTTCATTTTGTGTACAAGAAAATATGATTCATAGTATATTTTTCGGAATCCTTACTGTCTTGCCTATACCCCATAGATTAGCAATACTTTGTCGTTTGGTACAATACAATGGTGGGGTCTCCCAAAATATTATATCTTCATCATTTGACGAAGACAACTACACCCAAATTATCACATTTTGCTATGTAAAGCTAAATGATAATGTGCCGAATCCACTTACAAAGGTCTAACTGGAGAAGTGGTTGAGAATTAATCGAATAAAATCGGACTATCGTTGAGGTCAAGTCATTATGGAGGTAACTCTACCAAGAAGACTAAAGATTCTACCAACAAGCTGGTCCAATGTCGAAGGAACTTGGATAAAATAATGCTAATATTGACATGTTCAGAATTACAAACTATTGCATAAACACAAATGCAGAATAAACAAATATATCGGGACAGAAGCAAACCTCCCTAGTGTTTAATCAGACCACAATAAGGTATGACAAAGACGAGATAGCAAAGCAAATATTACAATAGCAAACAATTTTTGTTGTACTTATGATGAGCAACAGCCACCACTCTGTGTCACCGGCTGTCCACGGATATTCACTGTTGGAGGCTTCGCAGAATTTGAGGCTGGTTGGCTTGCCATCCTGCATTTAAGGGAGTTTAGAGAAAGAAACAGTACAAGTACGCAAAAGAAGCATCGGCGAGATTAGACATCACTTAGATGCAAAAAGATCATTTGGAGGATGACACCTTGACAGCATCAAAATGAAGCTGAACTCTACTTGACCAACTGGATCTAATTCACCCAAGACCAACCAGCCAAACCCAACCAGGTAGGGGAAGTTTTGTATCTGATCAGCGGGGAGTAGGAGGCTAGGAGAAGCAGAACAGCCTGGTGTAACAACGGGGCCAACCTAAGAGCTAGCTCAGTTAGAACACATTTCTAGCTCTCGCTGAAAACATAGTTTTCTCTTTGCATTCTTTTCTTATGAGGTTGTGTACAACAGCCTTAACTACACAAGCTAGTTTTCTAGCCAATTGGGCCAAGCTAAGAGCTAGCTCATGCTGAAGACATCATTTCTTTTTTCATTCTTTTCTTACGAGGTTGTGCAAGCCTTGATCACACGAGCTAGTTTTCTAACCAATTGGCCAAAACAATAAATCGACGCTCTCCCATTTCTTTCTTCATTCTTTTCTTCTGAGGTTGTGTACGCCCTAACCACACAAGCTAGTTTTCTAACCAATTGGCCAAAACAATCAATCGACGCTCTCCCGTTTCTTTTTTCATTCTTTTCTTCTGAGGTTGTGTAAACCTTAACCACACAAGCTAGTTTTCTAACCAACTGGCCAAAACAATCAATCGACACCCTCCCCTTTTATTCTAACTTTTGAAAATTACACTAGAGCTCCAACAACAACAACAACAACATACCCACTGATTTCCCACTTAGGCTCCAAAATTCTAAATTTGAAAGTACCTTCTGAATTTCATACTTCTGCCCACAAAATACAAAAAAAAAAAAAAAAAAAAAAAACTCTTAATATTCTCTTAAACTTCCCCTTTTATTCTAACTTTTGGAAATTACACTTAAGCTCCAAAAATCTAAATTTGAAAGTACCTTCGGATTTTCATACTTCTACCCACGAAATACAAAAGAACTCTTAATATTCTCTTAAAACTTTGAATTCTCAATCTTTCTATTCTAAATTCTCAAATAGTGCTACAAGATAGTGAATCAAGCTTTTAATCAAGGCCTCCGATACTTTAGTTTATTTGGGTAACTTGTTACCTAGTCGTTCCAACTTTTAGTTTCAATTACTAGTTTTACTTATATCTATTTGTTATTGATTTTTATTTGTACAAATAATAGTATCACCCCCTTGCTTTACAGAAAATAGAAAATAGGTTATAGAGTTTAAGAAGAATTTAGAGTAGATGAACTAAATGCATATTTTGATAATACCCTACCCAGCCTAATTAAGATACTGATAATTACATCATTATCTAAGGTTTGCTCGTTTGGTTCACACGTTGGACCAACATGGAATGCAACAACAAATGAATAATGTCAAACAACTCGGACTCAATAAGATGAATTGTCTACGTGAAGAGAGAAAGATATACTAGTTTTGAATGATCAGTGAAAATAATGGAAGTTCCAATTTGTAAGATTACCTTTTGAATATTGCCAAGTTACACTTTGTAATATTTCAAGTTGAAAATCGAAGTTTGGAAACCCAATGACATTTGACATTTTCTCTTTCATATTTTGTCCAATGCTTCAAATTAGTTACTTACATTAGTCATTAAAGAAAACTATGGTATTAACCTCAAAGAAGAACGGAAACCAAAAGAAAAGACTGGGGGAGCCACCTCAGTTTGGCCTCAAACTGGAACCAATCAACAACCAGCCTGCGTCAACTCACTTGACTATATCTTAATACATATTTATATTCAGAATATAGCAGAAAGATCTGTTTTCTAATTGACTGTTGCTTTTACGCTATAGCTTGCATCATGGTTCCATATATAGGTTCAAAACAGTCATTTAAGGGCTCAAAGTGCCAAATGGTAGGTAAATAGGAATCCCAACTTCACGATGGCTATGTTTACTTTCTGCACTAGAAATATCTCACGCTTGGGACCAACTACCACATAAACGATGACGTGATAGAAAAGCATATAGGCACTAGATATTGGAAAAAAAATACCTAAATTGCACCACAGATCAGGCTTGAGAAAGTTAGATGTTACTAAACTTGTACTGCCGCCTGATAATGAGATATGTGCTTACCTATTTTTGATAGCACCAGTCATAGCCATGAAAACCTGTTCTACATTTGTAGCATCTTTAGCACTGGTCTCCAAGAATGGAATGCCAATTTCATCAGCAAATGCCTAAGAACGAAGTGGTCAGTCAGTATAGTTTGATTTAGGCGCAAAGAATTAAATGTATGGTAGAGAATTGATTTACCTTAGCCGTGTCATATGAGACAACTCTATTTGTAGTAAGATCAGCCTTATTCCCAACAAGAATTTTGTTAACATTGTCACTAGCATAACGATCAATTTCACTCAGCCACTGTTTGACATTATTGAAACTCTCTTGATCTGTCACATCATACACAACCTACCCAAGAGGCCATCAAGAAACATCAAAAGATGAAGAAAACAATTGATGATAAAATTTATGGGAAAGCACTTACTATTATGCCATGGGCTCCACGATAGTAGCTGCTAGTGATGGTCCTGAAGCGTTCTTGTCCAGCTGTATCCCACTATATGAAGTAAAAAAGGAAAAATACAAGGACCTTTATTCCAATTAAAAGTTTGGCTTGAATAAAATTAGCGATATAAAAGAGTAAACAGAAATGCAAGTGAAGTCTTACAATCTGAAGTTTTATAGTCTTCCCATCTTGCTCTACTGTACGGATTTTCTACATGAAAAGATTAGGTAAGATGATCAACTACACTTATTTAAGAATGGGATGGCAGAATAAAATCACAGAAGACTCCAGCTATATATAAATGAAGTAGCTCAGCAACGACAGTGGTATTTACTTACAAAATCAACTCCAATGGTGCTTATGTAACTTTCCAGATATGTGTCGTCCTGATGGAAATACAAGCCAAACATTCAGCACCTTTTACAGAAGATAGCTTTAACTACATCAAACTATATTCTGATAGCTTTCCATTGCAAAGTGAGAAAATCCAAGTAAAATTTCACTCCTACAAAATCTCTAATATTGAAGCTCCATAAGCAGCAAGATGCATCATTAATTAATCAGAGGTTTACACTGTGAACATGAAACTAAGAGTGTATCAAACTAGTGCCTTAGGAAGGAGGGACAAAGTTGATGCCAGAAGTAGTTTACCAAAAGTAAACAAGAATGATCATAATACCACAAGATCAATCAACGTGAAGACCTAAAGACTAGAACAATTCTACAAGGGGATTAAGGAGATAGGTTATAATTCTGGTGACTAAGTTCAGTGTTCATAAGGCTTTAGTAAATAAAGAGTGAAATAGCCACATTGAAAAAACGGAACCTTGCTGGTGGGAGAGGATCTCACATTTTCCACCCCTTCCACTAAATGCAATGAACCACAAAAGAAAAAACAACAAAAGATGTCTGGAAATAATTCCCAAACACAATGACTTAAGTAATAAACTGACCTTTTTTATGACACTAACAGAAGTTAAGAGTCAAAGAAACATGAATATTTACAGATTTTCCTATCTTTTAAAATTTCTCATAAAGATGAACAGGGATTAATATGTTTTTATCCAACGAATTGGATGGTTTCAAATAGAAGATGGTGATAAGCTGTCTCTTTTAGATAAATGGGGTAGTTTACTTTGCTTTATTGGTTGTTGATTCATATTTAAAGTAACTATATCCTACTCTATATTATATTTTTATGTGCTACCTTCCACTTCATCATGATTTCTTCACTTCACTACTGTATTCCCTTTTCATACATGCTTTGAAATGTTTTACTTGAGCCGAGGGTCCATCATAAACAATTGCTCTACCATCACATGGTAAGGGTAAGATATGTGTACGCACACACACCAGACCTCACTTGTGGGATTACACTTGGTATGATGTTGTTGTCATTGTTGATGTACTACCTCCTATGTAGGCATAGCAGTTCTAATGCAATACTTTGACCGAATCTTAAAACTATAGTCACCATAAAAATGATACTAAATAAAGAGCAGTATTCCTAATCAGAAAATTGAATCTTTTTGAAACAAGCTTCATTAAAATGATGCAAAGGAAAGCTATGAACTATGATCCTATAGGTAGTAAGCTTGGATAATTTAATACCAAGAAGGCTGTTGCTGTTGTCATGGACATCGCCTTAACATTTTTATGGTTCAAGTGAAAAACACTCCATTAACAACATGGTTTCCTTCATATCCTTCTTGTTTACAACACTTATCACATGAGGCATATAGCGTACCAAATATTTTATAGTTCAACTTTCTGATTCATTGTTTCTCTTCACGACGGCGTTACTACTGCCTATTGGTATCTGTGATCGTTAATACAAATAGGTAAATCTAAGGGTGTGGTTTAGTGGTCGACTAAATGAGTACAAACCTTTAGAAACCAGGATTCAAATCCGGATTAAAAAAAACCGCAGTGATTTCTTCCCATATGTCTAAGCTTTGTAGGTGGAGTTACCCAATAACTGTGTTGGTTGGGACTAACAAATACTCAGTGAAATAGTTGAGGTGCACGCAAAGTGCTACCTTCCACTTCATCATGACTTCTTCACTTAAATAAGTTTGACTTCATATATTGCAGTTAATTGTAGTTTTTTCATTTACTTTGTCCATATAATTGTTGTTCGTTATCATAATTATTTTTCTTGCACTGCAAAACAGTTTATTTCCTTTGTGCCATTCTTCGCAACCTTCGTCTTAATGAGTTTTATAATAGAAGCCCAACAGATTTTGGCTCTTTTTATAAGTTTTTTGGCCTTTTGACAACATTGTAACTCATCGATAGCTGATTAAAGCTAACAGAGAAGTCAAGAAAAAGAACAGAAACTGAAAATGGCAGTGTGTAAGGCCAATATGTTCCCTCAGACGTCAGTCCATTTGTTTTGTTAAAAGGATAAATCAGCATT
This sequence comes from Capsicum annuum, assembly GCF_002878395.1. Taxonomy (NCBI): domain Eukaryota; kingdom Viridiplantae; phylum Streptophyta; class Magnoliopsida; order Solanales; family Solanaceae; genus Capsicum; species Capsicum annuum. Next base: position 214,890,557 of record NC_061115.1, on the reverse strand, counting down.
TATGTTTCACAAAGAAAGGAAAGGAGATAATACAGTAGTACAGCTAATTTTATGATCAAAATTCAGAAACTTACGGCAAACCTCAGAAGAAGACATGATTTCCCAACACCAGAATCACCAATGAGCAAAAGCTTAAAGAGGTAGTCACTGCAAGCAGCGAACAACAGATAGTCATAACATTATATAGTGTATTAGCTTTCCAGATGTTTGAGGTATGCCTGTCTATGATATATTTCGCTGTGTAGGTGTGAAAACATAATATTTGAAAATGTTAAAAGAAGAAGTGGTAGACCTTAAATCACATGAAAAGAAATTATCTCAAGGACGTAAAATATCTCAAAATCCAGACAGATCTAGAGAAAAAAGAAAAATTGGACATCGAGACCCATATTGGTGATACCAGCTACTCCCTCCATCAATCTTTACTTGTCCATGTTGCTAAAAATAGATGTCCTACAATCGTTTGCAAAACCAATGGCTAATTTACCCATTTGTACCCATGTTATCCTTGGTATTTAGTTTTCATTATCCAATGCATTTACCAAAGCATTAAATTTATTATATTCAAAGGGTAATATGATAAAATTAACCCTATTATATATTGTTTCTTCAAGTGTGTGCCAAGTCAATAGTGGACAAGGTAGAAGACTAGTGCTACTAAAAGACACTTAGGGGTTGTTTGGTGTAAGGGATTAAAGCATATAATCCATGGATAAAATTTTTGATGCCTTGTTTGGTTGCCTAGTTCGGGATAACTTATCCCGGGACTAACAAATAGTACCGAGATAAGTTATCCCACCTTTTGGGTGGTACAAGTAATCCCAACATATATTACCTTGGGATAAAGCCATAAAATGGCAAAATTATCCTCCAAGTCCTTTGATTATAACTTTTCAAATATATATATATATATATATATTACATTACAACTATATATAAGAGGGGATGTAAGATTTTGGTAATCCTTACATTAATTTTTTTTTTCAATTTTATCCCTAATTTAGATTTTAATTACTCCACAAATTTTTATCCATTTTGATAAATTTGAACAATGATATGAGTTTATTAAATGCTACAAAAGTGATGAGTCATGGAAAAATGATAATGACACCATAAAAACTATTTGTACAATCAAGTTCAAAATTGCTCCAAGGATTTATTATCTATCTATTTTGTAGAAATGTTTATTAATCTTACTTCAATTTTTTATTTTTTCTAACAAATTTATCATGGACAAGTAATTAAAGTATCTTGACATTCCCTTTCTAACGTAGTGCATGCTTAATTATTAATTAAAAAGTTATATTTTATATATAGCTAAAAATGTTTGAAAATTTAATTTTTAAAAAATATAATTTAACTCTCCAAATATTAATGATACTAAATAATGAAAAATGAGAGTACTTATTTTTCACATTTTTTGGTGATGAATTCTTTTAACAAAAAATGGGATTAAAAATGTTTAATAGAATTTAGGACAAAATAAGTAATTTACATGAAATACTAAAGCTTCATACACATTTAAGAAATATCAACATAAATTTCTCAACATGTATTTTTAGGAAAAAGAAACTACTAAAGTTAAAAAAAAAAAAAAAAAGTAACTTTTCAATTTCTTTTGTATGACTTGATATGAAGGAAAATCTACAAAAATATTTTGTTGAACCAAGTTTTTAATTATTTAAATTAAATTCTATCGTTATTTATAAGTTAACTTTATTAATGTTATCATACAACAATTTTCAGTGTTAAATATTTATTATATCACTTTGAATGTTAGAATTTTTTTTTTTTATAATAAATGAGTTAATTAATATAAGTTTAATTGAAAAAAATTTAATGTTGAGAAAAAAAATAATGAAGTTAATTCAACATAACATAAAACTTAATTAAGCTAAATAAGGTGAAGGGTATTTTTGTAAACAAACTATCTATTCTTAGAAAAAATGCAATGCATATTATTTTTAGTACACAAACCAAACAACCACTAAAAATAATACCAGGATAACTAATCTCAGGACAAGTAATTCCAATATAACTAATCCCAGCATATCTTATTTCAGCATAACTTGTTTTCCAACCAAACGATCCCTTAGTATATTAGAAATATAACCTGTATTGCTAGGATCCACCAAAATGTCGTGGGGCATACGTTGGATCCTCCAAAAGTTACATATTTTTGGAGGATCCAGCATGGGTGCGGCAATATCTTTTAAGGATCCAAGCAACACAGGATATTACAACTAGAGTATATTAGAAAACCCCTAGTGTAAGATAATTCTTAAGTACATAGTATTGAAATACTACAACATAAATACTACAAAATACCCGGTATAATCCCATAAAGTGGGATCTGGGAAGGGTGGAGCGTACACAGAACTTACTCCTACCTCTGAGGTAGAGAGGTTGTTTCTGGTAGATCCTCGGCTCAAGAAAAAAAAATTGAAATCCTATGGATCCAAATAAAGGCACATGATATTGAGATTCATGCAACCGACCTCAACTAGGTTAGGATTGAGATTGAGGCATAGTAATTGTTGGGCATATACATGCGAAAGCAACATGGACTATAAATCTCAAAGAACTAATTTTTTATATTTTAATGTTCAACCAGCATCCTTTGTTGTTGGCATTGTTGTATATTGTTATAGGGCAAAAACACAAATATTCTAGATTAACTTCGTCGGGAGTAGGTTCTGAGGGAAATCAAATACAAATTCAAGTCTTCAACCATAAGTGCTAATCACATCTGAAATATAGTTGAGCAGAAAGCAATTTCGAATTGTATCAGATCATTCTACACAGTGGCAGATAAAGAATTTTTAAGTTATGACTGCTCAATTTTTTCTAATTTGGAGTTGCTACTAAATCCGGGTGCTCAATTAACATATGTGCACACGTTACAAGGTTTCCTATATAAATAAACGTTACAAGGTTTCCTATATAAATAATAGTGTTGGCTCCGAAATGTAATGGATGTTGAAGCACCCATGAGCTTAAACTTAGATCCGCCATTGCTTCTACCAGAGGCAAATCTATGTACATCAGTGGGGTGCAACGGCACCTCAGTTGAAACTTAGTGCATATGTGTATACATGTATAGTTGAGCATATAAATATTAACCATGACACCCGTCAGCACAAGTGAAATTTTGGTGCCAATGGCGAAGAATCAAGTTTATGCCCAAGGGTAACGAGATTGAACATCACTTCCACTTTCTTTTCGAAAATATATTCAAGTGAGCTTTTATTGTTAAAAAAAAAATGAACTACAGACCTCATTGAAAACAAGGCTGTATCAAACTAACAAGCCAAGGACCTCCTTGTGTATGAGGTGCTCTCTATTTATAGATCACTACGTAATCTTGATTTCGCTTCGCTTACACAAAATGCTATGTACTTTCCGTTGAAAGCGGTGGCACCTGGAACTTTCAAATCCTAGATCCGCCTTTGACTTTTACCGCATGCACAAAAAGAAACAAGAATTCCTAATTTTTCCATCACGCACTTAACACACTTGGTTTCAACACCTCTCCATTAGTACTCCAAAAACATTCACATAATAAATCAACACAGCTAATACTAATAAGCTCAAAGATGTATCCTTTGCATTTTCATCCTCCTCTCCGCTATCAAAAGACATCTAATTGGATCCAACAACAACAACATACACAGTATATTTTGGTGGGGTCAGGGAAGGGTAAGTGTATCAGTGGTGAGATAGAAAGGTTGTTTCCGCTACATCTAATTGGATCCAATGAACTAAATCTAGCAATTTCCTTAAGGTATGTAAAAATAGAATAGAAAACCAATGGATCAATCATTAATCATGAAAATTATCAGCTAAATTCCGATTATAATTGACTTAGGTTTCCCAAATAAATCCACTAATTGTCTCAATTCAATTAATTGAAGCACAAAAAAATCCACACTCATCCAAACTAACAATAAATAAATTTAAATCCGAACAAATTAAATCACAATATTTATTTGAATTTTGAAAAAAAAAATGACACTTCTACAAACTAAATAATAAATAAATTAAATCTCAACAAATTGATTCACAATATTTATTTGAATTTTGAAAAAAAAAAAAATCACACTTCTCCAAACTAAATAATAAATAAAATTAAATCTGAACAAATTAATTTATTTGAAGTTTGAAAGTAAAAAATGAAGCGATAAATGGAACATACTATTCAGGATTCATTGCAGATCGAACGGAGATGAAATTCGCCGGTGACGGAGGAAATTTTACCGGCGAGAAATGATCGGAATCTGATATGTGAATGTTACGTGGGAGAATTAAAGACACGTAAAGAAAGTATTGAAATATTGAGCAGGAGAAAGAGAAATTGCTTTAATTTTCTTTATTTTTATTTCCCGATCCAAATGAAAAAAAAAATTATTACGTAATTTTTTCTATTCAGACATAAAATGAATTTAGATAGATTATGAATAAAAAAGAATTATTTTTATATTATAAATTCCGATAATTTGAAACTTAATAATAAAAAAATTTGATATTTTACGCAATTATTAAAAATGTTGATTTTAAATCTATAGAAATACGTAATTAGTCTTCGATAGATCAAATAAAGATTAAGTTTTTCCAGATACATAATTAGTTGTTGATATAATTCTTTAAATTTTGAATTTATCGAGATACATAATACATTCAACAAAAATATATTTTTTCTTTATAAAGATACATAACTAACTTTCCAATACATTCAATATTGAAATTTTTGTAATTGAAATTTACGTAAATACGGTAAGTAGGCGTTTGGGTAAGAGAATTTTTTCACTTTTTCCGCAAAATTATTTCACTATAATGGGAAAAAGTAAAAATAGTAATGTTTGACTACAGTGGCGGAGTCAGAACTTCAACATCCAAAGAAGTAGTCATACGAACTAACCGAAAGGGATTCAACATCAATTATATAAGCATAAGAAAATAATTTTAACCAAGTTAGTCTCATTTTATGTGTTAGTCATTTGATCAGACATGAAGTTTAAGATACAAGTGATGACTTTGTAAAGTTTATAAAATTGTCCTTCTTAAAATTATTTTAATGTTTACTTTTAGTTGTCTTTTTTAATAAGTGAGATTCACTAAGAATAAAATAGAAATGATGTCATTAAATAATTACCAAATAAGGAAGCCTGACATTCTTTTTGGAACAGACCAAAAAGAAAATAGCAAGATAAAATGGGACGGAGGAAGTATATTTTTGCCAAAGGAATTCATATGAACTCCCCTGACCATAAGGTGGATCTGCCCCTGTTTGGCTATAATAATCATTTTAGTGAAAATTATTTTAAAAAAATTTCACTTTTATTTACTCAGAAAATTTTAAAAGCGAAAAAGTTTCAAATATATCCCTGAACTTTAATAAATGATATAAATATACCCTCCGTCATATTTTAGGTACAAATATTCTCTTGTCTCTAATGAAAATATACAAATATACCGTCAAACTTTAATAAATGAAACAAATATACGCTCCACCATACTTAGGGTACAAATACACTGTTGTTGTTAATGAAAAAGTACATATGTACCCTTCTCATTAACAATGGGACACATGTCAACATCGTATTATTTGATCATTTTAAATTTATTTTATCTGTGAATAGTTTAATTCATCTTAAATTATAACCCAAACCATCCAAATAACCTGATCTGATCCGTGATACATTGAGGACCTTGATTTGGCCGAGGAATGTCCAAACTTTGCAAGTTTTTCTCATATTTTTGTTCTTAAAATATTGTCTTCTTGTTCACTCTTTGAAGTTGGTGAATAATGATGTCATAATAGATTTAAATCAGGTAACAACAACCATGAATTAGAAATAATTTCTGATTCATCGATGCTCATGAATAAAAAAAAAAAAAACAGTCGTTCATGAGGAACATTAAACAACATCATAATATTAATTTAATATCTAAACATTAACCAACATCACAATATTAAACAAATCTCTACTCGATTCTAGATGGTAGATGGATTGAAACATGAATCGAATCAATGCGTTTGTTAAGAGTTTTTTGTGTTAATAAGAGAGTGTGAGTGAGAGAGTGGAAGAAAGAAACATGCGTGAATAGAGATGCGTGATATGTCTTGAAACTTCTCTATTACACGAATCGGGTCGAGTTATTTGGATCGGGTATGAGTTATAATTTAGGATGGATTAAATTATTCAAAAATAAAATAAATTAAAAAGGACCAACCAATACGATGCTGACACGTGTTCCACTATTAATGAGAAGGGTATATTTATACCTTTTCATTAACGACAAAGGTATATTTATACCAAAACTATGATGAAGGATATATTTATACCATTTATTAAAGTTCGAGGGTACATTTATACCTTTTCATTAACAGAAAGATTATATTTATACTCAAAGTATGATGAGATATATTTATATCATTTATTAAATTCAAAATATATTTATATCTTTTTCCTTTTTAAATAATTTCAATTTATATTCATTACTAAACACAACATCAAATTCAACTTCTAACTCTAATTTTAAGAAAATATTAGATTTAAAATAGGGTTTATGTTTATGTTATTTTTTTAAAATGAAATGGCGATCCAACCATAGACACGTCTCCCGTGAATATTATTTTGTCCATTTGGACCATACAATAAAAGTATCAAATAAGAATTCAAAATCAAAAAGAGAGAGTAAAGAAATGGAAGTATTCTATCTACTTTGTTCCATACTTTCAACTTCCATCACTTCCTTCTTCCTCTCTCTTAACCTCCACTTCCATCTTCTCCTCCGTCGCTTCGGTTTCCATTTAGAAACCGGACGAGCCGGAGACGGAGAAGGCTCTGTTTCTCTGTATGAAGGTACTGTATTTCACGAACGACGTCGTCCCGTTCATCATTCGTTCCGGTACCCGGTACGTTATGCTCTTATTGACCTTGATAGTTTGATTAGCGCTCCATATGATCACCTCTCTGCTCATCAAGCTCGACAAATTTCTGGCACTACCGGTCCAGTGTGAGTTGTTGCTTGTCTAAGTGTTACTTTCTTCGTCCATTTGTCCTTGTTCATTTGACTTGACACACCTCAAGAAATAGTAATGAACAAATGATTAAACCTCCAGTTTGTCACGTGTTACTTTGTTAAATTAGGCAAATTTTGTGCTAAAATATAAACGAAAGAGATATATTTAGCTCAAAAATATAACAAAAGGGATATATTTGGATCAAAATGATACCAAGCAGTACATTTAATCTGTATTTAATTGTATAGGACCATAAAAGAAATGGTTTTTTAGTAAAATAAGTGGAAAATAAGGGTGTGTTAGGTAATGGAGGGAAATATTTTTCGAAAAAATTTGAGATAGGAAGTTATGATCGCAAAGCACATGTCCAAATACTAATTTAAAATATGAAATGGCATGTCCAAACGTCTTATAAAATATCTTGGTATTAAGTAAGATATTTTTAAGAGTGTATATATCCATTTATACAACAATAATTTCAAAACAAAAAGATAAAGAGATGGACCTACTCTTATCTTCTCTGCTCCATACTGCATTTAATAGATTATATGCGTCTACAATATACGTCTACTAAATACAGTATAAGTCTTATCACAATTGTAATATAATTTAGTAAGCTTACCAAACGGTCCGTTATGCACTCACTGGCCTTGATAGTTCTTTTCCACGTGCCATGTTTAGGAGCCCATTTGGATGGACTGAATTTAAGTATTGTAGCTTTTAAGCTTCAAGTGCTGGAAAACACTTTTTAAGTATTGGAGCTTAATTTATATTGAATAAAGTAATTATTTACGATAAAAAGGTTTAATGAATTGATCAAAGCAAAAACAAGTGTATGCTAAATTAAGCCAAAAGCAATAAGTTGGACAATTCCAACTGTTTTTGGCTTTAAAGCATTTTAACTTAAAAATTACTCTTAATTTTATCAAACACTCCAAAAAGCTGAAAAGAACTTAAAATGTAGTTTCACTTGTGCACACTAAATCAGATGTCTGAAAGTTCAAAAACTGTTGAAGTGTTTCAGTGTTTTTAGTGCTATGGACTCATGGACTAATTATTCGTCTTTCTTAAAGCAGTTTCTTGTTGACAATACCGCCCAGTGTGGGATATGTGCAAAACCCATTGAGTTTGTATTATTGCTATGATACTGAAGGCTCCTCGCAGAATTTGAAGAAATGCATCGCTGAGGTGAATCATTTTAATTGCTAAGTAACCAAAGCCTAAAATGAGAAATACTGTCAAAGTTCCAGACGAGGAGTTAGTGTCTGCAGTTGCATACGCAAGAAACGAAAGACCTCTCACACAAAACTAGAGCATTTAACCACCAGACAAGCAGATAGCTATGTTTATAAGTAGTGCCCTTTAAGTATTTTTACCTTCTATTTTTATTTTAGTAAAAAAGTTGGATGAAGTAGTGTCAGGTGACACCCCCTCGAGCCAAGGTAAATCCACCCCCGAGTGCCTGTGTACTTCCCATCAGCAACCAAATCCGTTTTACCTGAGAGGTTCCTCACACTTTTTGCTCAATAGGAAGTTATACTGTACCCAGCTGTTTTGCCTTTTTGCTAATTTCCACCCGCTGCATATCCTGTTTCATTTTTCTTAGATCAAATAGTCATATTATATATCATGATTCTGGCTATTTTCTGATTGAATTCCTTCGCAGGTGACTAACACCCCATGGGGTGAAAGAGTATCATTTCTGTTCAACCCAAACTCAGATGTAGTTGCAAAATCTCTTCATGTTAGTCCTTTCAAGGTAAGCCATCTTTAGGGATCACCTTGCCTTTTGTTTACTTGCAGAATCTAATTTTGGTGACCGTTGAAAGTGATGCATAACATTGAGTGTCATGCTCTTGAGTTGTTATCTCATATTGTTCTTGGAGCTTGTTCTTTCTATCAATCTTTTGTGCTGATATTTACGTTGCTTTGTCCTAAGAGATTATATTTTTATCATTATACAAACCTCAACCTGTTACGTAAAGGCTGAGATGGTGTAGAAATACATCTACTTAAGCTGAGGGTTTATCCGAAACAACCTCTCTACCATGTAGGTGTAAGGTGTGCATACACACCACCCTCCTAGACCCCACTTGTGGATTTACACTAGCTATGTTGTTGTATACAAGCCTTAAACTGTTGCGTAAAGGCTGAGATGGTTGAGAGATGCATAGTGTTTGCTATGTTGCCTGTTATTGGATCCAAGATACTTTAGGCATTTATACAATTTTGGTGGCACGTGGCGTCCTTGCTTTTGCAGAACCTGAAATCAGAACTCTTTGTCGCTGTTCCTAAAGTTTTCTGCCATACTAGAGCTTCTATATGCAGTGTGCTTAGGTATTTGTGCTTGGCCCTTATTTTCTGTATAAAATCCTACTAGGTTGGCTAAAATACATCGTTGTTGTTAATTTTATTTATGGAAATTAAAAGACTTTTTTTAAATTGTCTAGTGTATTAACATTTTTAGTTGGCTAGTACTTGTTGAGGGAACATATATTGATTGATTGGCTCACTTGTTTGGTGCTTTATTGTCCAGTCTCGCATACTTTTTCCCGGTTCATAGTTTGGCTTTTCCTACTTTAAGGCACTTCGTTAAAAATCCAATTTCATCTTATTTTTGAATTAACTTAGTCGTTGAAGTTCTTTACTAGCTTTGTGGAATTGATTGCAGGATATGCTAGGAAACTGGACCATGAAAACAAATACACCTGGGGATAATCTATTTGTAACAATTTCAGTAAATCATCCGAAACATGGTGAATATTTCTCAGCTTCATTGATGGCCAAAAGAGTATCATCCTCCATGCATACTGATCTAGCTTTATTCTTCTGGCTAATGCCTCACAAGGTTGCATTATGGATATATTGGCAGGTACATACTCTTCGTTGCCGATAGCTTTGAATATCTTGTGAAAGTGTTAATAAGCGCCTGGGATGCTAATGCATCCATCGTAGTTCAATGGTTGAATCTAGTTGTCATGTTGTTCATACATTGCTCGTTACTCCTGTTGGTTAATCATATTTTTTTTTGACCGTAACTTAGTAAATATAATTGCTTGACCTAATTAAGCGAATTTTAGGTTACACAAATTAGTATAGGAATGACATTCATTCCCTTTCTCCTTTTCACTATATACATCATAGGCTCTCAAGCTTTGGTGGAAGGGCGTTCCTTTCTTGCAACATCCAAGGTACTACAATCCTAGATACAGAGAAGACGCCATACTGTCCGATGAGAAGCTTCATTGTTGTCCAGCGTTTGCATTTGAGATGCAGAACAATCAACAGGATAGAGAGCATTGTTCCAATCCTGCCGATTACTCAACTTCAAGACATCACGGCTTCACTTGGAGGGATGCAAAATGGCCATGGTGCTAAAAGGAATGCAGTAAGTTTCTAAGATATTAATAACATTAAAGTCTCTCTTTCTTCGGGGCAAAACTATTATTGTACTATTTATGGAAACCTGATAAGTAAATTGGGATTGGACTTAAAGGAGCAGATCAACTAAATTTGTGCTGAGAGGTCTGTATGAACTATTGAGGCTGCACTTGGTATGATGTAATACTTACAATTGAAATGTCACCATAGCTTTCTTTGACAGTCAAAAAATTGAAATGTCATCATAAAAATGTTTTCGAGGGTCTCTTTTTGCCTAGTTTTAGTGTATATTCTTTTTTTGCCTGGTTTTAGTGTGTAATTGACATCGAAATACTTTCCTAGTTCATTTTAGCAGACCATTGCTTTGACATATTGAATGACTAATACTCCTGCGGCATTGAATGTGAAGAGTCTGTGCAACTTAGTCTATAAGTTGTTTTTACGCCAATTTGAAAGAGGTATATTATTGGAGAATTCTTGTTATACCTGACAGAGCGAGCTTTATTTTTCTTCTCTCTCGGTTAAGAGGAAGGTAATATTACTATAGAATAGAAGAACATCAGTATTACTAGACTTCCATTTGTTTTAATGAGATCTTAACGTGTGAAGAAGTACCTATAGAGATCCTTGATGGGCAAGCTAAGTCCGAAGGTTGAGAACCAAATATGTAGCATCGGTAAAAGTCTTGTGGCGTAACCACATATTAGATGAGGCTACACAGGAAGCCGAATAAGATAAGAAGAACAGATAACCTCACTTGTTAATAACCTCACTTGTTAATTTGGTCAGATCTTGTACTCAAAGTAGAACGTAATTACATGTTTCGGTAGAAGCTAATTAACAACAACAACATACCTAGTGTATTCCCACATAGTGGGGACTAGGGAGGGTAGAGTGTACGCAGTCCGTACCACTACCTCAGAGGTAAAGTGGCTGTTTCCGATAGACCCTCGTAATTACATGTTTCGGTAGAAGCTAATTAACAACAACAACATACCTAGTGTATTCCCATATAGTGGGGACTAGGGAGGGTAGAGTGTACGCAGTCCGTACCACTACCTCAGAGGTATAGAGGCTGTTTCCGATAGACCCTCGGCTCAAGATGAAATACAGTCCAGGAAAAAGATGTAAAAGCTAATTAACATTTCAAAAAAATTATAGCAAGTTATGAACTGCTGCCAAAAAATTTCTGAAAGTGAAACAATAGTACTTGAACTGAAAATAAAAACATAATAATTGAAGTTTGGACACATTAGTGTTGCAAAAAACATGATCATAAAGCAATTTAAAAACCTTAACACAACTAAAGCTAAATTCTTGAATAAGCTTCTTGCTTATGGTGTTGTGTAAAAGGCCAAGTCTGGTTTCTCTTGTTTTACTTAGCAGTTGTGGCCGCGGCGTAGTAGTAGCATCTCTGTCTTTTAAACTTCATACTAGAAGGTCTAAAATCAAGATCAATGTTAACTGCATTTGTATCCTTCATAGTTGTAGTCCCAAGGACACGACCTTCTCAGCTGAACTTTCAGTCTGAAATTAACGTAAAAAAGAATCAGAACAACAATAAAAACATGGCTAAGTTGTATTCATTGTATCCTTACATTAATGATCATCATCTTCTTGACTAACAATTACAGAAGATTGAGTTGATTTTCTCATTTCACCCTAAAAACAGAAGAAATATTAGGCAAAAGACAACAATATGATAGTATAAAAATTGAAAACATGTACATCATACCCCGGCTGTGGTAACATGTCTAAACACAATAAATATCTTGTTAAGAGTGTTCAGGTGGTAAGAGTCTCAGTGGCACAATTTATGTCTTGGGCGATCCTCCTCCTTTGACTTAGTTTTAGAGGTGGGAGTTAGACCCACTGTTACCAGAGCCAGACTCATCGAGTCTGATGGAGGGGGGGAGGGACAAGCTAGGGGTTGTGAAGATACTCCCGGTTCATGATTGTGTACACTCTAGTCAAGATAGTGTCTAGGCGTGTGGGGGTGATGAGAATATCCTCATCAGATCAGGACAAGATCCCGGGATTCCTTATATGTACTCTTGGGCAATCCTTCTCCCTTTGAGCTAGCGTTTGGAGTGTGAGTTAGATCCAAGGTCCATTAGCCCTATCGCTATAAAATCATGACATTAGGTCATTTTTATTTTTCGAACAGACTAAAAAGAAACAAATATAAAAATGGCATATCTATTAATTAAACAAGGTAAAAAAGTACTAGATAACTTACTTGCACTTGCTTACAAGGATTGCTAACATCACAATAAGCTTGAAGAGTAATCAAAACTTGATTGTCTAATTTCATGGCATAACCATAGCAAGGGCAACTCCTGCCTAGTATGCTTCTGAATGTTGGGCAGCATGCATCTATAGAGCTTGTTTTAGTCATGCAAGTTTTTACCTTTGCTTTATCAGTTGCACTGCATTTCGGCTGCGACTGAGTAGAGACGAATTCAGAATTTAAACACTATGAGCTTAACAATCATAAGTTCCAAAAAGTTTATAGCAGAGAAGAAGGAACGAACTTGTACATGTTTACATGGATTATTGACATCACAGTAACTCTCAAGAGTAATTAAGACTTGATTATCCAAGTCCTCAGCATAATGATAACACTTACAATTAGCACCAATTGTCCTCTTAAATAATGGACAACATTTATCTATAGAGGTTGTTTGTGTCATGCACTTCTTTATTTTTCCCTTATCGCTACCGCTGCAATTACTGGAGCGCGATTGTGAATAGGTGGCGATATTTTTCGCCACCACTTGTTGATGGCTGCAGAACGCTATTGCAGCCATAAAGAACATGAGAATCACACACCCTCTAGTCATTCTCGCGATCTCCATCGATTGTATTCGGTATCTCTCTAGTTACTGTAAATCTTTTGCTATATACTGAATAAGCTAGTAGTTCTTCTATTTATGCACTTACAAAGAGTATCAATGGTACTGTTTTAGTAAGTAGTTAATAACAAGTGGATGGAAAAACAACAAAGTTGACAACAAAGTCAATACTCATGAGTGTGGGAAGTGGGAAAAATTAAGGTGATTAATTTGAATAATACATGATACATAAACACACTTAAATTTGGTCTCAACTGGCACAAGTAAATATTCTAACTTTGAAAGTGCACATTGAGACACCACAACTTGGTCTCAATTGACAGCTAAACACTCCAACTCGTCTTCATTGTGTCTTGTGGACACCTTATGCCGACGTGACATATACATTTTGGAGGTGTCGATCTATTTATTTTGTAAGGTGAAATGTTCTTTGATACCGTGGAGACAAGTCGAGCTATCTAATGTGCATACTCAAAATTAGAGTGTTTACTTATTAGTTGAAGCTAAATTTGAAAGTCTATTTAGATATTTTGCCTTTGAATAATGTTAATGACACATGCTGCTTTAAATAAAGCACAGTGAATAATGCGCCAGACTGCCTAACCAGTTGAACCATTCTCGACGGGTAAGCCACAAAGAATGATAGCCGATAGGTTCGAAGAAAGGCGCTAAGATTCGTCAAGAGCGCTTTTGTCGAAAAATTATACTGAACATATAAAATTATATATATTGCATATGTTGAATTTTCACTTTTTTTATAATTTAATTGTTATAGTATTTACTTGCCAGCTGAAGCCAAGTTTGAAGGTTTGTTTAAATATTATCCCTTTTAATGATGTTATGATAGTCGATACGTTTCGTTGAAAAAGTATACTGAATATATAAAATTGTATATATTATAAATGTTGAATTTTTACATTTTTTTATAATTTATTTATTTTTTAAAAAATTCTGACTTCGCGACTAATATTAAGTTAGAATTTGGGAATCACATTTCCCTATTTTAGATCTAAGTCTAAGGATATGGTCGAAAAAACATGATGGTTTCTACATTCTCCCAAGTGCAAAAGCAAATCTAATATGGTAGACAATAGATTCTCCTAACTACCCCGTTGTATCTTACGTATAAACTTATTTTTATTTCTTATTAATTTTTTTTAGAAGTATTATAAAGTATTCTCCACTATTATCGTAATTCACAATTAAAAATATAAAGTTAAAACTTTGGGAGTGGGATGCTCGTGCAACCATGAATCTTACTCTCTTATAGTTTTTTGTTTTTTTATTCGGTGTTTGGTATCACTTTGAACTTAGACTAATTTAAATTTGTGTCGAAAAGTTCTACTTTAGTAGGTTAAGCGCTCTCTAGAAAGGCGAGTCCATTCTCAAAGCTCGAACACAAAACATCTAATTAAGAATGAAGAAATATTTATCACTTCATCATCGACTTTCGTGGTACTTCATACGTAAAAGATTTTAGGAGAAAAAAATTCTAGAAAAGTAAAGAGTTACTTATCTTTTTAGGTTCGATATATAATCAAAATTAATATATAATTCTATGAATATTCATAGATAATCTAGACAAATCTGTAGGAGTATCGGGTGATGAGGATGGGAGCTACGGGATGAGGGTGAAAATGAGAAGCGTTGGAAAGTGGGAAGGACGCAACCACTGTAGACTTGTGGAACGTGTTTTTCTAAATCGATTAGAAAAGTCATTTTCTTTATTTTTAACAAAATTGTTTTCCTACAAGTTTCAAAAATTTTGAGCAACCGAACCCGAGAAAATTGAAATTTTTTTCTTTGAACTGAACACAACCTCAATGCAACAAGCAAATATGCATGTTGCAGCAGCCATCCTAGACAATTGTGAATTAAGCTGACCGATGAACAACAACCCTATAAAGTCTCAAAAGCGGGGTCTGTGGAGAGTAGAGTATATGCAGACGTTACCACTACCTCGAGGAGGTAGAGAGGCTGTTTACGGAAGACCCTTGGCTCGAGGTAGAGAAGCTGACAGATGAATAACAACCCAATATAGTCCCAAAAGCGGGGTCTGGATAGGGTGGAGTGTACGCAAACGTTACCACTACCTCGAGGAGGTAGAGAGGCTGTTCCTGGAAGACCTCGGCTCGAGGTAGAGAAGCTGACAGATGAGCAACTACCCAATATAGTCCCAAACGCAGGGTCTAGGGAGGGTAGAGTGTAACGCCGATCTTACCACTACCTCGAGGAGGTAGAGGGGCTGTTTCCAGAAGACTCTCGGCTCGAGGTATTCAAGCCTTATATAAAATGCAGCAGAAGTCAGATATATAACTAGTGTAACTCTGCTAATATCATACCATATCTTATAGTCTTCTTGACACAACAAATGGAAATTAATCTGAAACAACAATGTTTCTACTTCAAACAACACCCAAAACTTCACAAGTTGTAGCCAAATAAATGGTACCAAACAACACTCATAAGACCTTTTCTACTCATAGATCCAAGAGTGAAGGCTACTCTGCCTCTCAGCAACACCTTCAGGAAACCAAAGCGCAATTTCCTTCTTCGCGCTCTCAACAGAATCACTTTCATGTATAACGTTCCTGCACAATTACGAATGTCTTCAAACTTCTGGTTACCAGGCTAATGATCCATGCAGACCGAGGAACCTAAAATGGAATATAACATTTTCCTAGATAAATTATGGACTAGTCCAACTTGTGGAACAGAAAAACAGCAGTGGCTGTCAAGAACAACAACATACCCAGTGTAATCCCGCAAGTGGAGTCTGAGGAGGGTAGAGTGAATGCAGACATTACCCCTACCTCGTAGAGATAGAGAGATTGTTTCCAATAAACCCTCAGCGTAAAAAAGTTTTTGAAAAAGGGAATACAGAAATGGAAGTAGTAACAACAATGAAATAATGTTAAATGGAAAACAATACACAACATTCAGAAGAAAGAACAGTAACAACTACAGAATAAGACGATAGTTGCGGCTATCAAAGCAATGAAAGAAAAGGTGAAATCGGCAAATGACATTGTCTGATGAAATATTCAGTACACTCTGGAAAAAGAACATAAAGCTGAACATAGATGAAAGTTGGAAAGTCCACAGACAATCTATGTTCTGCAATTTCGAGTTCATTGCACTTAGTTATCTAAGAACATCTGCAGATCTACGCTTTCAATGAACAAGAAATCAATATCATTGGCAGTATAAGTGCTTGAAAAATCAAATTATGTTACATGATTGAGTAAAGGAAGTTATATAAAGAGCTTTTAACTTGGAATTAAGTGTGCTGGAAACAAATAATTAGTCCTAACTATTGGCATGAGAGAAAATGCATGCTAGAAACGCAAAGAGTAAACTGGATGTAAAGTGTGTTACCTCACAATGTCAATAGCACAATCACCACGGATGGTACCAGCAGCAGACTCCAATGGATTTGTTGCTCTAGTTATCTTCCTACCAGTAGTAACTACACCCTTGCCCGCCCATACTATCACAAAAACAGGACCAGATACAATGTATTCAACAAGCCCATTGAAGAAAGGCTTTGCAGACAAGTTCGCGTAGTGCTTTTCAGCGAAAGCACGATGAGCTTCGAGCCTACATCCAAAAACAGTAGCCAACACAACATGTTTAGTTCTACCAAAAAAAGAAAAAGAAAATTTCAATCATCTAATAAAGTTGTTACCTACATGTTAAAACAAAACAAGAAGGAAAATATCAAATGATGACAGGTAGAATCATTTTCTCCAGGCAACAACGATAAGCTGACCACATAATTTGCTTGTTCTATTGTATGATAATCTAAGTTTCAATGCACGGACTCTTCACTTTTGATGCCGTATCCGTGCCGGATTCTCCAAAGATACACTACTTTTGGCGAATCCAACACGCACCCGCTGACATTTATGAAGAGTTCGAGCAACATAGATGATAATCACCAAGAGACCACAAGAAAGCACAATAAAACATCATGTTGACTAATGGTTGGTAATCTAAGCACGTATCAGATAAATCGAACATCATGCTAATTGCTATGGGTCCTAACTATAATCATGGTGATCGTGAACCCAATAGCTTTTGTCCTAAAATAACAACAACATATCAAGTGTAATTCCACAGAAGTGGAGTCTGGAGAAGTAGGATGTATGCAGACCTTACCCTACGGGTAGAGAGGTTGTTACCAATTCACCCTTAACTCAAAAGAAAGGTATTAGATGCGCCCAATTGCAAGAAAAATATGAAAGCAAAATGACGAGATACAAAACAAATTAAAGCAAAAAATAATAGTACACATTGAAGAATAAGAAATAACGCGATACGTAGTCGCTTTTATCCTTTATATATATATTCAAGACAATCTACTAAATATCAATAAATATTTGACTGTGAATGCATTTTTTTATTCTAGTATTGACTTGAGGCCGTGGTAGGCATCTATAACTTCAAATCCTGAATCCTCTCTGACAAGGATGCGTGTGTAGTAAAAGAGTTTTACACTAAATGATTCAAATATTACACTTGATCTTAGCCATAATGTCGTGAAACAAAGCGAAATTCAGAATTTGAAGTTTATAAATTGCTATAACAATCTCAAGATAATATATAACAATAGCTGCATTGCCAATCATATATCTGTAGATATTTGAATTTCCTAATACATATAGAGACAAACTACAGTTCCCGTGCACTCAAGCGTGTAGCGTAGTGGTCAGTAAAGTGAGCTAAGAACAATAAGATCTCAATTTTAAATTCCAACAGAAACAAAACACTAGATTAGATCATAAGTACTTCCCATTTGTCTAATTCTTGGTACAAGCTGAGCCAAACACCAGATTTATTTTTTAAAAAATAAAGTCGATGTTAGCAACGTGATCAGCTTTGTGGTCAGTCAGTAGTTAGTTTGTTGCATTTATTTAGGAGTCAGTAAGTAGTTTCCTAGTCTTTAGGCTGCAGGAGTAGTGGAGTCAACATTAGATTCAGATATTTTAGGAACAAATAAATGTTAGTGGTTTTTATCTTATTTAAGGACTCTTGTAATTTCATATTCGTAACTTGAATACAGAGTAAATTTCCACACTTGCAGAGTCTCTTTCTTTTCATTGCTGCTATAGCGTATTTTTCTATCATTTGGTATCCGAGCCAGAAAAAGTTTTTTTTCCTTTTTGGAGTACTATTGCAGCAACAAAATAATGACCACTAAAAATTTTATTCAGCCCGCTATTCCGCATTTCGATGGTCATTACGACCATTAGAGTATGTTGATGGAGAACTTTCTTAGGTCCAAAGAGTTTTCGCCAGTTGTGAGTGTTGGCATACAAGAGCCAGCCACTGGTACTGCCTTGTCGGAAGCACAGAAGACAGAGTTGGACATTCTAAGGTTAAAGATCTTAAGGCGAAGAATTACCTTTTTCAGGCTATTGATCGCTCAATACTGGAAACAATTCTTTGCAAGGATACTTCTAAACAAATATGGGATTCCATGAAGAAGAAGTATCAAGGAACGGCGAAGGCGAAACGAGTGCAGCTTCAAGCACTTCGTGGTGAGTTCGAGGCTCTATGTATGCAAGGTGGTGAGTCGGTAACAAAATATTTCTCTAAAGTTTGTCTATCGCAAATAAAATGCGAATTCATGGAGAAAAACTAGAGGATGTTACCATCATTGAGAAAATACTTCGCTCTATGACTGCAAAGTTCAATTATATCGTCTGCTCCATTGAAGAATCCAAAGATGTTGATGTTCTTTCTATTGACGAGTTGCAAGGTTCTTTGTTGGTTCATGAGAAGAAACTAAACCAACAAGGCAAGGATGAAGTAGCATTGAAGGCAGTGATGTCTTCAAAAGGAAGAGAGCCAGAGAAAAACGAGTGGAAAGGAAAAAATTGTCACTAGAAAGGGGAGAAAAACAAAGCTGGCGATTCCTAGGAAAAGGAAAAAAGACGCGACAAGTCTCAAGTTGAAAGACGTGACAAGTCTCAAGTTGAATGCTATCGATGCCATCGATTTGGACACAACCGATCTGAGTGTCGTACCAATTTAAGTAAGAAATGTGGTGGTAGATCTAATCTTACAGCAAGAAAGGAAGACGCGGAAACGAAGAAAGAAGAAGAGGAGGTTTCACTTTTGATGGCGTATACTTCCAAAGAGAAAGTTCCCACGAATTTGTGGTATCTCGATACCGGCTGCAGTAATCATATGTGTGGGCAGAAAAGGCATTCTCAGAGTTGGATGAAACTTTTCAAGATACCATGAGATTTAGAGATAATTCTGTGGTCTCTTCTCAGGGAAAAGGAAAGGTAAAAGTCCCAACCAAAAACAGCTCCATTCATACCATAGGTGATGTGTTTTATGTCCCTGCGTTGAAAACAAATCTATTAAGTGTCGGGCAGCTTCAAGAAAAGGGATATGAACTTAATATTAAAGGTGGATTTTGTAAGATACAAGATCCTCGTTTGGGGTTAATAGCTCAGATTAACATGTCGTCAAACCGCTTGTTTCCTTTATATTTTCACAACTCCATAAAATCTTGTCTTTCTGCCAAAGTTAAAGAAGATGCCTGAAAGTGGTATTTTCGGTATGGGTATTTAAATTTTGGGAAGCCTGAAGTTCTTAAAGCAAAAAACAGTTGGTGTTAGGTCTTCTGCAACTTGAATCTCTATGAAGTATGTGAAGAGTGTGTAGTTAGCAAGCAACATCGTGAATCATTTCCAACAGGAAAGTCTTGGAGGACAAAGAAGGTGCTGGAGTTGGTGCACTCAAATATCTGTGGTCCGATAAGTCCTACGTCTAATGGAGTTAAACACTATTTCATTAGCTTCATTGATGACTACAACAGAAATACATGGGTCTATTTCTTAAGAGAAAAATCAGAAGCATTTGAAACTTTTAAGAAGTTTAAAGTGTTTGTTGAAAATGAAGTTGGTTGTAAAATTCAATGTTTGTAGACTGATCGGGGTGGCGAATACAACTCACTAGAATTTGTAGAATTTTGTGAGAAGCATGGAATTAAATGGCACCTTACGACAACCTACACACCTCAACAAAATGGTGTGTGTGAAAGAAAAAATCACACAATTCTTGATATGGTGTGTAGTCTTTTAAAGAGAAGTGGCTTACCAAAAGACTTTTGGGCAGAAACAGTTTATAGGAGCATTCATATATTAAATAGATGTCCTACCAGCTCTATTTGAAATATTACACCTCATGAAGCTTGGAGCAGGCGTAAACCAAATGTTGAGTACTTTCAAATTTTTGGGTGTATAGCATATGCCCGTGTTCCAGATGCTGCAAGGAAGAAGTTGGACGATAAAGGTCAAACATACATTTTCCTTGGTGTTGTTGACAAATCAAAAGCTTATCGCTTGTTCAATCCTATTACCAAGAAAATTTTTATTAGACGAGATGTTGTTTTTGATGAAGAAGCAATCTGGATTTGGAGCGAGAGCGACAATAGTTCGTTTCAACAATTTCTCTTTTCTGTTGAAGAAGATGAAGAACCAGAACGGTCTTTGGAGATCAGTTCACAAGCAAGTCCAACAGTACAAGACGCTGGAGGGGTTGAACATGAATCAGGTGATGCTCATTTCAATAATGAGCGTCCTCAACGTAGTAGAGGTGCACCGAGCTAGATGAAAGATTATGAGGTATATGGGATCAGTAAATCTAGAAATACGGCCAGTCATTTCTCTTTGTTTTCAGATTGTGATCCTATATCTTTCATTGATGCCGTCAAAGATCCAAAGTGGTAGCAAGCCATGGATGAGGAGATTAGACCAATTGAAAGAAATGATACCCGAGAGTTGACAAATCTTCTAGAAAATCAGAAAACCATTGGTGTCAAATGGGTTTACAAAACAAAGCTGAAGTAAAACGGAGAGGTTGACAAGTTTAAAGCTCGCTTAGTAGCAATGTAACACCCCAAAAAAATCATCCATGCATTAGCTCGTGGTAATATGCTCTTAGAGTTAAATGATTAGAATTGTGTCAAAGAAACTTTGTCTCATTTCTTTTGAAGTGAGTAAAGTTTAAACCATCTATAATTTCCCTAATTTCGACTTTTTATCATGTGAAAAATTGAATGAGCTTTCTGTCGATATAAGATTTGCCCAAATCCGATACTCGAGCAAGAAGTTATGGCTAATTTAAGTTCTAGTAGTAAAACACCGTCATTTTGGTGCTTGGCGAGTCGCGGAGGGGGCCAATTTAGAAATTGTCAAATTCCAGTAGCATAGCGCGATTGTGGCGTGTCGCGCTGAAGTTTTAGGTCCCAACCAGTGGGGACAACGCGATGGCTCCACATCGCGATGACCTTAAGAATCCCATTCGTCAATTTTCAGTGAGCCACCGCGAATGTGGTGCGTCGCGGTGGCCCATGAATCGGGCTCGCAGTTATATTTTTTATTCTGTCTCATTAAGGGTATATTGGGTATTTTTCATCCCCTTACCAGCTTAAACACGGGATTATACTCCCAAGTGCCCACATTATTCATATTTTTCTTCATAAATTCACAAGAACACTCTCTGGGGTTTCAAACAAGAATCTCAAATAACTCAAGATTTAACCGTGAATTTTCAAGATTGATTGAAGATTTAAAATCCCCAAATCGTAGGCTTTAAGAATCATCCATCAAATTTTCAAATTAAGGTACGTGGGGTTTATCCTAAAAATGCATGGGCTTGTTGAAAACACTCAATTATGATTTAAAGATTATAAAGCATGAATTTATTAAAGGGATTTGAAATCCATGATTTTTATTATGCTTTATGCATGTTATTGATATTGTTGTTTTGGCCTTTAGGCCTCATCCCCTTAAATTGATTTATAAGTATATGTATATGTATGAAATTGAAATGTAAGATTTGTTTGAGAGCACAGATTATGAAGTCCCTCTCTTGTGATAAATTCAAGTTTATGATCTTATTGTGAATGATTTGAAATACATGATTTATGGTTTTGAAACTAGTTTTCTCAATACCTTAGTGTTCGAGCATGATTTAGAGATGGTGAGAGGGAGGTTCTTGATATAATTACACCCTTGTTTTAAATGAAAAAGAGTTGCATATGATTGAGAAATTTGACATGACCACCTTGTATTATTGAAATGCTTGACAAAGAGAGTGTTTTGCATGTGTTTACATGAGGTTTGAGAAAGAGTTTCTTTGAATTGATTTATTGATATGGTAGTCTCAAACTTATATTTTGAAAACAGAGATTGGTATATGCTATTATGGCTCAGAGATGTGACTTGCAAGTCAATGGTATGATGATACCATAATCATGTATGCCATAACAGAGTATATTTTCAGAATATGTTTTCAGAGAATGCATGCTTTAAAGAGTTAAAAATGGGCTTAAAGAGGGTTAGGTGGTTACCCGAAGAGGGCTTTAGTTCAAGTAACTCATAGCCTAAAATCGTGATTTGCCGACCTGGGTATATTATTTTACGTTGGCGACGACCGTGTGGCGTAGCAGAGTCAGAGACTCCAACCTTTGCGGCATACTTGGGTTGGAGGCTTCCCCGCCGAGTCAATGATGGATTCCATATAGCCCGTGAAATTTAGAGTTGTACGGTATACCACCTAGCGTAGAAGTAAAACGAAGAGTGTCACAGAGTTCAGATGATTTTATAGTCTTTCGAAAATGCCCATGAGATTTCTTACTATATGATATGTTTATGAACTGTTTTAAATTGCTCTCATATATGTTGAATGTAAATTAGTATTTTGGATCTGCTCTGCGTACCAGTACATCTGTATTGACCCCCTACCTCCCAGATTTGGAGGCTCAGTTCAAGGGTCCAGCTAATCAGTAGGGTATTTTAGAGAGAAGTAATCCGTTCAGTGGTGAGCCTTCTTTGTTCCAGAAGGCCTATTATTTTAGATTATGTTATTCCATTGGTTTGGTCTACTGGGGGCCTTGTCCCAGTTTTCAGAACAGTTTTGAGATATAGTAGAGATTTCACAGACTGAGTCAGATCTTATTCGGATGTTTTGAATTGTAACTTTCATTCTCATGTATTGAAACTCAGAGTTAATGACTATGTTTTCGTATCAGATTGTATTTCCTCATATTTTCTTATTATATGAATGTTGTGCATGACTACCAGATAGAGTAGGACGTTTGGGCCTTCATGATTCGGGATGTCCGTCATGGCCAGGCCCTAGTTCGGATCGTGACAAGCAAAAGGCTATAAGTAAGAATATGGTGTTGATTACGAAGAGGTGTATGCTTCCGTTGCTCGATTAGATACCATAAGATTGGTGATTGCTTTAGCTACTCAAAATGCTTGGAAAATCTTCTAGTTGGATGTGAAGTCTGCCTTCCTACATGGTGAACTACAAGAAAAGGTATTTATCTGGCTATGTGAAATTTGGTGCTGAGAATAAAGTGTTTAGATTTAATAAGGCTCTGTATGGACTAAAACAAGCTCCCGAGCTTGGTATAGTCGTATAGATGCTTATTTTTAAAAGAGGGATTTCGAAAATGTCCATATGAAAATACTCTTTATATAAAACAGAGGGGTGCAGGGGTTTTAATGGTGTGTTTATATGTGGATGACTTAATTTATATCGAAAGTAATCTGTCCATTATTGAGAATTTTAAGAAGTCCATGATGGTTGAGTTTGACATGTCGGATTTGGGTATATGCATTATTTTCTTGGTCTAGAAGTGAATCAATCTGTTGATGGCATTTTTATTTCTCAAAAGAAATATGTGCAAGATATTCTGGACATATTCCAGATGAAAAACTGCAACACTGTGAGCACACCAATGGAGAAGGGTCTGAAGCTCGTTAAAGAACCTGAAGGAAGAAAAGTGGACAACACTTTATACAAATAAATTGTGGGAAGCTTGATGTACTTGACGGCAACAAGGCCTGATGTTATGCACGTTATAAGTCTCATTAGCAGGTTCATGGAGAGTCCAAAAGAAATGCATCTACAAGCTGCTAAGAGGATCCTGTGGTACTTGAATGGTACCAGTGACTTTGGAATTTTGTATCAGATGAAAGTAGCTGGACATTTGGTTGGTTACACTAATAGTGACTATGCCGGAAATCTTGAAGACAGGAAAAGTACATCGGGATATGCTTTTATGTTGGGGTCTGGAGTTATTTCTTGGTCTTCAAAAAAGCAACCTATTGTTACTTTGTCGACCACAGTGGCAGAGTATGTTGCTGCAGCGTCATGCGCTTGTCAAGCTGTTTGGCTGAGAAACATCCTTGAAGAACTTCATTTTAATCAGGAAGGACCAACGCCAATCTATTGTGATAATACTTCGGTGATTAATCTTTCAAAGAATCCAGTTAAACATGGACGGAGTAAGCATATAGATGTGAAGTATCACTTCTTGCGTGATCTAAGTAAAGATGCAAAGATTAGTCTTATTTATTGCAGAAGTGAAGAGCAGGTTACAGACATATTCACAAAGCCTTTGAAATCAGTGTCATTTCTAAAGCTATGTGGTCAGTTTGGTATTTGCAAATTAAACTGAAAGTTGTTTCAATTTAACAGAGGGAATGTTAGCAACATGACCAGTTTTGTGGTCAGTCAGTAGTTAGTTTGTTGCATTTATTTAGGAGTCAATAAGTAGTTTCCTAATCTTTAGGCTATAGGAGTAGTGGAGTCAACATTAGATTCAAATATTTTAGGAACAATTAAACGTTTGTTTAGTGGTTTTTATCTTATTTAAGGACTCTTGTAATTTCATATTCGTAACTTGAATACAGAGTAAATTTTCACACTTGCAGAGTCTCTTTCTTTTCATTGCTGCTGTAGTGTATTTTTCTATCAGTCGAGGTGGACACAAGTTGTTCCGGACACCATAATTCCATATTGTCTTTGGTTTCCTTCTAACCTAACAGTAATTTTACAAATCATTGATGAGAAAATACTTTTTAGAAGTTGGCCTCAACTCGCATTTATGACCTCAAATTTTGGTTATGCACATGTTATATTCGGGCAGAATAAGCAATACCACAAAACAAAAGAAAATAAGAAGAAGACACACAGATTTACGTGGAAACCCTTACAGGAAAAACTGTGGGCGGAGGCAGAGGAAATTCACTATGAAGGATGGAGAATACAATGAGGAGAATGACGTATTAAAACATCCAAAACGACCCACTAAATCGCACTTATATAATACGTGCGTACAAATAAATCCTAAGCCCCAAAATATACAGGTCCATACAGCAGGGGCTTCATCCCCACACCCCCAACGGGATCAGTGATGGGCTCTGGGATCGGGAGGCCCGATCCCTCCGCTACCACCACAAACCCCACAAAAAATCACAAATATAGGTTGCACCGCGAACTTTTCAGGGCTGGATCAACAAAATTTGAGTCACAAACTCTAATAGCACAACATTTAAACTTTATAAAGTTGCAAGTACACACACGTCTTATGTGGCATAATAAATGTAGAGCGCCATTTATTAGGACACGAATTGTCTACGTAGGACGCCACATAGGATGCATGTCTTTACTTGTTCAATTTAATATAAATTTAAGTGTCTACTTATGCACAATCAAAGTTAGAGGATACGTTATTCTTACTCCTACCTATAATAATAGAGAAGCTTTTTATGATAGCAACAAGAATGTTCTTCACAATGCCTCAATTTAGTTTTTGTCCATATCATCACACAAGTTATTGAATTCCTTTACCTTACCAAATGCTATAACTTATTATTAACATCCATCATTCATTTAAATTGACAATATCCTCTTTGAATATGTTATTACGCTTAATGTAGATGATGCTTACTATAATATAATCGGAAAAAGAAAAATATGAGGTGTTTTTAAATTCATATCAATAACTAGCTGGATGCTTGGATTTCTCAAATTAAACACTTTATCTTTTATTTCTATTATTTACAAAGCGGAATTATGTTTGCATTGTTCTATTTAGAGAAGTCAATACTATACGTAATTGATATTTTATCTAAATATGGTTGTTTTACAATGTTTTTTTTTTTTGTTGCAAACGATAGTTATATTATATATAGATCAACATTTCCGGGGTAGTGACTTGTGGCGGAGCCACTATACATACACTAGCAGCAACAGTAGTTGCCCCCATACGGCTTGTATTTACATTCTGATAAGTAGAAGTACTAATATTATACAATATTGGCATCTGAGTAGACGTTGCTATCCTAACTTTCCGATGTGATAAACCTCCATTCTTATCAGCCAGCAAAATATCCACAACGGATGCTGGAGGTTCCCATATTATAGTAGTAATGGTAGTAAAAATATCTAGTCTTGCTAGTGCATCTGCCAATTTATTTTGCTCCCTGTAGACGTGCTTCAGGTGTGGGTTGTTCAGCCTACGCATACACCTGCAGTCAGAGAATAAAGACAAACTCCTCAAAAAACTTATTTAGAAGTTGCACAACTTGGAAACAATCCACATTAACCTTCAAATTTATATCACAATATTGAATGGCTAGTTGAACTCCGAAGTGTAGAGCTATATGTGGATTTCCATTATCCAAAGTCCTATTTGGTACGTTGTCTTAAATTATTTATCGTAATTTTTTTTTTTAAATCTTCAAAATCATATCACTCCCATTAATTAAGAAATGAGTAAAGTATTTAGTATCCTTGTGAACTATGATTAAATTTGCTCCAGACACATTCTAACTTCACGGAAATCCTATTACCACTTTGAACTAAATTTTAACGTATTTTATAACCTTTTTAGCTAACATGACACCTTTTGTCAACCTTTTTAGCTGACATGACACCTTTGACATGTGCATCATTTTATGTAATAAAGGTGCCACGTCAGCACAAAAGGATGATAAAAATACAGGAAAATTGAATTCAAGGGGATAATAGGATCTCTGCGAAGTTGGAGTGTATCATAGCAATTTTGGCCATAGTTTGGAAGGATACTGAATGCTTATCTATTAAGAAATTAATAAGTATAAAATATAACTTACTTAATTATCCTTATTTGATAAGATTGATTGTTTCGTCTTAAACACCACCAGTTAAAACAGAATTGAGTTATTCTTTAATACTAAGGATATAATTGAAAACAAAAATCAACTATAAGTAAGACTTTATAGTCAAAGGGAAAACTTGCAATATTCTCTAAAAATTATTATAAAAGGAAGAAGTGAAATTTTATGAAAAACAATAGGAAATTTCCCCTCATGTGAAAAATCTGGCTCGTTGAATTTTTTTATATAAATATATTCCAATGTTAAGAATAACAAAAAAGTAGATTCATCTAGAAACTTAAAATGTTGAGAATACTTCCAAAGTAATTAAATTAAATGAAGGTATCATAACAACATAAAATAGTGAAAGAGAGAATTGACATAAGATAATATTAATGTGATAAAATATTAGCGTGTGTGTGTGAAGATGGCTCGTGACCTCTTGCCACTTTTGTGTCAAGCTTTGATTTGCTTATGGAATGAAATAAATGATATGTAGTTTTCCATGATACATCTTGGGGTCGGATCTTTTCCTAAATTATGTGCATTGAAAGAGTTTTAGTGTACCAGATTATTTCTTTCTTTCATTATTATTATCTTAATAGTTATTTAATTTAAATTTTAAAGATACACATTCAGTAATTCCGAACTATGGTCAAAGTTGTTACAACAAAATCCAACTTCACAAGGGTCCTATTGTCCACTGAATTAAATTTTAGCATATTTTTATCACTCTTTTGTGCTGATGTGACACCTTTATTACATAAAATGAGGCCCACGATAAAGACGCCACATGAGCTAAGAAGAAGGTTGACAAAAGATATCACATCACCTACAAAAATACGCTAAAATTTAGTTGGGAGAGGAGGTAAAAGGACCCCCGGAAAGTTGGAGTGTGTTGTAGTAAATTTGGTCATGTTCATGGGGTTCTAGATGTTTTACTCTTAATTTTATGAGTAAAGCCTCTAGTACCCCTATGAACTATGACCAAGTTTGCCACGACACACTCCAACTTCACGGGATCCATTTATCTCCTAAATGAAATTTTAGCGTATTTTTGTTATCTTTTTTAGCTGACGTGATACTTTTTTGTCAATCTTTTTAGCTGACGTGAAGCCTTTGATGTGGGCTCCATTTTATGTAATAAAGGTGCCATGCCAACACAAAAGGGTAACAAAAATACGCTAAATTGAGTTCGGTGGTAATAAGATCTCTGTGAAGTTGGAGTGTGTTATAGTAATTTTGACCATAATTCGAGGAGATACTGAATGCTTATCTCTAATTTTATTGGTAACTTAAATTATTATATTTTTCTTTTTAAATTTGACTTCTAAAATCGGTAATGTTTCATGTCCGACGTTGCTTGATGAAAAGGGATATTATATTTTTCCACTTGATAGAATCCATTCTTGTTTGTTATTAAATTTATTTAGTATTATTGTAACGTACACATTATTATAAAGATTCGTTCAAAACCGTGTGGATTTATTCCAAAATTAAACCAAAAAAAAAGCCCCATACAAATTTAGACTTTGTTAATGAATGCTTATTTTTTAAAGAGAAAATATCCAATTATCCTCCTGAACTATACCCAAAAAGGTTATGATACATCTCAACTTAAAGGAGATTCTATTATCTCTGAACTAATTAAAAGTATAATTTTGACACCCTTAGTGCCTATGTGGCACAGACGTGGCACACACATATGCCTACGTGGACACTTCAGTGTGTTGTGCCACGTAGACACTAAGGGTGTCAAAATTACATTTTTAATTAGTTCAAGGGTAATAAGACTCCTAAGTTAAGGTGGGTCATAATCTTTTTGGGTATAGTTCAGAGGGTTAATTGGATATTTTCCCCTTTTTTAAAATTAAAGTTGGAAGAGCATGCATGTGTAAATTGTGTTATTATTTTAATGAAAGAAAAGTTAAAAGTTACTCCATTTATTTTAATTATCACTTGAACTTTTAAGTGGAATAAGGTGTAGTTTATATTATAGACTATAACATTGATAGAAAAGATAATTATTATTTAGATATTAATTCTAAATATTTCAACACAAAAGTCGAGATAGTAAAAATAACTGAATGGAATATTACAAAATAAAAATAAATAAAGAAAAAAATTTAAAACAAATGACAGAGATCGACCCTTAAAAGCTAATTAAAACACCTCTTTAAAAAACATTTTAATAAATGTTTTATAGATGTTATGAAATTAGAAGAGCCTCGTCTCCGGACTCCAATGATAATATGAATAAGATCTTTTATGTTCCACTCCAGAAATAAAATTCCCCACCTTTTAGTTTTAATCGATTAAAACAATGTGCTACGCTATTGTATAAAAGAATGTTTTCAATAATAGCCTCATTCGGATCACCTCATTTTGATCTATATCAACATTTCGTATGGAAGAACATGGCGGGGCATAAGGCTAGCGGGACCAAATACGACAAAATTTTAAAAAATACTGAACCAGAATAGATAGGTCAAAATCTTAGTGGGTCAAAACTTACCTATAGGATAGAGACTTTTTTGGGTGTTAGTTTCCATGAAATTATTGTTCTACTCCACTTATAACACATCTGAAAAAGACACTTTCTACAAGCTTTACTTTAAAGAAAAAAAAAGTGATTTTAATGCTCGAAAGAATATATTGCTTTACAGTGAAAGGACATAACAAGAAAAATATGACTTCTTTTAATTTTATTTTTGACCTACATCTAAAGAGTAGTTTTACTATATTACTTTTTGAGTAATAAATATAATGCTACAAAAAATGCATTGGGTAATGAAAAATATTTAATATCAAGAGTAAATGGACACAAATAGACAATTATTCATTAATTTTTCAAATAGTGTCGGACTTTTGTTTTAAGTATATATTGTATGAATAAAGATGAACGGAGAGAATAGTCTGCCCATTTATGTCGCGATGTTTGATTATATATGATTTTTTTTTAAAACTAATGATGCTATTAAATAAGTTATAGATGTTTGTAATAATGTAAATAAGTTTAGATTTGAAATATTTCTAGATAAAAGTTACATAACTTTTTTTTAAAACGAATTAAAAAGGAAAAGTTAAGAATAGACAGTTCGACGCATTATAACTTTTGCTATGCGCGAGATTCAAGAAAGAACCGAATCACAAAGGTTTATTATATGTAGTCTTACCTCACATTTCTACAAGAGGTTACTTCCACGATTGAAATCAGTGACCTCTGATCACATGACAATAATTTTATCAGTTACTCCAATGATCAATTTTCAATTTGGTTTTATGGTGCTGTAACTGTCAGTAGATCATGTTGCCAGTAAAAGGTCATTTTGTCAGGCTATGATCAACAAAAAATGACTAACTTTTTAATATATATATATTTGTTACTATATTATATATGACGATATTTAATTGATCACGAAGTTTTTTGAGAAAAAAGTCTATTGGTATATATTCAAGTTTAAGAAAACGTCTATGTCACGTTTTGTCTATTTTGGCCTATCAAATTTTATTGATATACCTTTCATGCTACGTTATTATTGAACCCAAAAGAACACGTATCGTATAAATTTGTATTGTTTGTTATATAGCACTTAGCTTCACTTTCTCTCCATTTTCATACGACATATGCCGAGAGTCTCATGTTCACTTTATTTTTGGAAGTCTATCGGTTCTCCTCTTTGGCCTGCCTCATCGACCTGGTTTTTGTCATTGTTATCACATACACCCTCCTAAGGGAATACTTAACATACTCGCTAAGGTTTTCCCCACCATGTATTATGAGAGTCCGTCTATAATAACATTTTTGTTATGAACCAAGTTGAGACATGTATTTTGTCCACTTTGACCTAACATGTCTCGCGAATTTGTTCCTCGGACTATGCTATCATTAAATCCAAAAACATGCGCAACATATAAACTTGTGCTCCGTCTTATATAACAGTTAATTTTTCTCTCCTTTCTTGATCTATGATTCGCTAAGGATGTCTTGTGCGCTTCTTCAGAAGCTTGTCAGTCCTTCTCATGACCGTGTCAAGGAGGAAATTTAAAGTTGAAAAAAATTCAAATATAAAAATGTTTTATTTTTTAAAGCCTATTAAAAAAGACAGAAATACAATGTGAAACAAAGATAGAATATTTTTATTCTAGACAAATTTGCCAAAACCCAATATATAAACTAGCAATTTGATATGTTTGTGGCACTCAGAAACATATGGAATCCTCTAGTGTGGAGAGAATTGAGAGTCAAAATCAGATTCCACAAATTCTAGAGCCTAGTAAAGGAACCTCTTTCTTTAGAACATGCTTCAATGGTATTAATGCATTATCAGGTAAATATCTCACTATTTGTTTAGTATAGTTTAAACCAAAACATAATATATCACTTGAATCACTTAGTTCATCGGGGAAATGACCCCAGATAGGAGGATATAAAGATCGATGATTAGGATATGTAGAAAGTTAGTAGGTAGTCGCGCTGTCTAGTTTTCCATATCAGTGATATTAGTATTTCTTTCCTCCTACTTTCTTGTACATCATGCTATTACTTCTTGTTTTTTTTGCTTCGATTATCGTATTACTTACAGGTGCTATTAACATTCTCTACTATATTCTCGTTTCCTTCTTGATTTACTACGCTTTACTTGAATAGAGGATCTATCGGAAACAGGGGTGGAGCCAGCTTTAGCGAAAATTGGTCAAATGCACACCCTTTGTTGGAAAATTATATGGTGAATAGAGGTTAAATGTTAGTCATAACGACTGTATATTTAATTTTACACACTCTTAACATAGCTGAGAATAAAATTTGCTTACCCTTCACCAGATTCCTGGCTCCGCCACTAATCAGAAACAACCTCTCTTATAAGATAGGGGTAAGCTTGCTTATACACCATCCTCTTCAGACTCTTACTAGTTATATTGTTTGTGTATAGTGTAATTTAAATAATATACATTGACGGAGTAAATATTTATTACCGTATGTTATTAGCAAGTTACATGTTATGATTATCATCTTACATATGCTTATCATAGAGATTTATTGTAATTACCTTGTAAATGATCTAACTGTATAAATATAAATAATAAAACTTGTCTTTTTTTTTTTTTTTTCCTCTTTGATGTAGGTATTGGAATAATATCAGTACCCTATGCACTTTCAGAAGGAGGATGGTTATGTATGATGATACTTTTTTTGGTAGCAATTATAAGTTGCTATACAGGTTTACTTTTGCAAAAATGCATGAGTGTTTCACCATCAATCAAGACATATCCAGATATTGGTGAATTTGCTTTTGGTAACAAAGGGAGAATCTTGATTTCTATTTTCTTGTATCTTGAACTATACTTTGTTGCAATTGAATTCCTCATATTAGAAGGTGACAATTTGCATAAATTATTCCCAAATGCAAAAATTCATGTTGGTTGTCTTAAAATTGTTGGAAGAGAATTTTTTGTTTTTTTAGTTGCTATAATAATATTGCCAACAACATGGTTGAGAAGTTTAGGTTTATTGGCTTATGTTTCTGCTGGTGGAGTTTTGGCCTCTGTTGTTTTGGTTTGTTCGGTATTCTGGGTTGGTGCAGTCGATGGTATTGGTTTCGAAGAAAAAGGTGTGATTTGGAGATGGAATGGATTGATAAATGCAATAAGTATGTTTACATTTTGTTATTGTGGTCATGCTGTTTTCCCAACAATATGCAATTCCATGAAGGATAGGAGCCAATTTCCCAAGGTAATATTATATTTTTTTAGTTTGTCTGTTTTATTTTATATGACAGTATTTGATTGAATATCAAGATTAAAAACAAGAAACAAGCATCCAGTATCCCCTCGAACTATGACCAAAGTTGATACAACACACTCCAACTTCACACGCGTCCTATTACTCCTGAACTCAATTTTGACGTATAATTATCACTCATTTGTGCTGATATGACACCTTTATCACATAAATGTGGTGTCCACGTCAAAAGTGCCAAAAGGTGCCTCATCATCTAAAAAAGATGACAAAGATACACTAAAATTAAGTTCAGAGACAATGTGAAGTTCGAGTGTGTCGTAGCTAATTTGGTCATAGTTCAATGGGGTACTGGATGCTTTTAAAAGACTTCAATACACAAGTACTTATTGAGGAAATATATATAACATGTTGATCCAAGTTAATTATATTAGACATCGCGTAAACTATAAAACGAGAACTTACATGTTCTTCATGTAGCGAAAGCGAAAGACTTAGTAGCCGTTTGACCATGAAAATTACTTGTTTTCCGGAGTTAGAGTTGAAGTTGGAGTTGGAGTTGTGTTTGGCCATATCTTTTTTGAAATTTTTTTTAGACTTTTGAAAAATCTTTTTAAATATGATTTTATGCCCTCAACTTTTAAAAATTATCAAAATCACTCAACTACTAATTTACCTACTGACATACAACCAAATGTTGAGAAAATAATTTATATGTCTTCAATTGATAAAATAATTAACAAAAAACTAATTATTATGGTTGTTATTCTTCTAAAATTTGAATAAAAATATCACAAGCATGAGCTAAATAAGTTTATCTAACCATAATCGATTAAATAGAGAAAAATGTATTTTGATAAATATGATTGATATATATAAATATATTTTATATATTCTTAAATTTGGTGATGAAAATTCTTAATTATTTTCACTTGAATTAATTATTTTATTGAATTTGGTCTTTTTAAAAAAATTATGGAATTTAGTTAATAAGAGGGGTTTGTGTAAAAATTTAAAGTTTGAGTTATATCTAATAATAATGGAAGTTGAAATTGGAAATGGAAAAAAGAGAAAACAACAAAAAGTTATTTTCCATTTTCTAAATTTTATTCCGGAATTATTTTTCAAAGTTTCATGGCCAAACATCATAATTTCCAACTCCAAAAAAATTTTCTGAAAAAAAGGAAAAAATATCTGTGATCAAACGGGCCCTTAAATGAACCACGTCTGAAATCACCGATCGACAAAGATTGTCACAGTATGTTGGATTAACCTGACCCGTGTAGCACAGTTAAACACTAGTTTTACCAAGGTAAAAAAAAGAAAAGGTGACAATTTTTTTTTAGGGTGACACAAAATAAAACACAGGAAATAAAAATTATGCTTTTAGATATAAACAGTGTGATGTGTGTCAAGTATAATTCATTAATTATATTTAACAGTACCAAAAAAAATTAGCACTCCATAACTAGTTATGAACTTCGTCGCTAATCCGCTAGTTTAATCATAGAAACAAAATTTTATAATGATCCATCGTAACATAGATAAGCAACGCACTTCGTTGTTTGACTATGAAATTTGTCCATCGCTAATTCCTATTTTTTTTTTTCAAGTAAATGAAGAATTGGTAAAAATGTATTTAATATTCTTTTATAGACAAAGGGAATCCTTGGAGTAACTGGTAAAATTATTATTATGTGAACATGTGGTTGCGGTTTCAAGCCATAGAAATAACCTCTTGCAGAAATGCAACAGGCTGCGTACAATAGACCTTTATGGTCCGACCCTTTCCGATACCGGCGCATAACAGGAACTTTAACGTCCCAGATATTTGTCCTTTAATATCATATATACCTTGCAATAACATACCATATTACACTAATAATAATTTCAATAAATTCTACATCTTCATCGTATATAACTTAAATCCTTTTTTTTCAATTGTCAAACAGGTTCTATTTGTGTGCTTTATACTAAGCACCATGACTTATGGATCAATGGCAACCATGGGGTACATAATGTATGGGCAAAATTTGATGTCACAAATAACATTAAATCTCCCTAAAGGAAAAATTAGTTCGAAAATTGCGATATACACTACACTCATCAACCCAATAACAAAGTACGCTCTTGTCGTCTCTCCTATTGCAACAGCCATTGAAGATAAATTACCTTTACGACAGAGTAAATTTATCGTGAGCTACTTCATCAGAACATTTTTGGTCATCAGTACCGTCATCGTGGCATTAGTCGTTCCATTTTTTGGATATGTCATGACATTTACAGGCGCACTTTTGGGTGTTACCGTGTCTATATTATTACCATGCTTCTGCTACCTCAAGATCGTCAAGACGCCTTCATATCTGGAAGTTGTGTTTATTGGGGTGATTTTAGTTTTTGGTTCTTCTGTTTCAATATCCGGAACTTACATTTCTTTGAAAAACATCATCAGTCATGTCTAGGGGAGACAATTGACTGATTTGGCCGGATCAAAATGGACTGAATCAATAAATGAGTCGTCCAATCTTGTCTAAAGTTTGTTTGGGCTAAAGTAAATTGAGTCAAGATGAGCTGAATAATGGGTTGTAGCTCAATCTGCGTAGATTGACTCAACTTTTCTTATTTTTTTTTGAAAATATCAATAAACAGTATCAAGCAAATATTCCCAAACCATCAAATGTTGTGTGCACAAATTCAAGAGTTTTCAATTTCTTGTATCTAAGATGTGTGTACAATAGTTATACACTTATAGCGGGTAAAGTCTAGAGACTTCATCGTTATAGTGGGTAAAGTTCAGTTACTTTAGCGTGGCAATCAATAGTCTTGTGACTTTACAGTAATAATAGGTACTGTTCAACGACCATAAATAAATCTTGACCCCTTTCATGGTTTCTGACGAAAAAAACAAAGATATGTTTTGTGCACCGGTAGTGTAAAGAACTCAAAATAGTCTAGTCTTGTTGAGACTAAAATGTTATATCCCGTGTTGGTAGTTATGTATGTGAGGCAAAAGGAACAAAAGGTTCGTCCTGAAAGAATAGTTCAACAACAACAACAGATCCACTGATATTCCGTAAGTGGGATCTGGAATTGATAAATGAAAGACAGGGTTTATAAGCCCTAGAGCTATAAGCCTACACTCGTGCAAACTAGATCGTGCTGCACATGCGGCGTAAACTCATTTGAACTTGTTGGTCCTAGTATCATAGGCGACCAAATGGCTGCCCCGACCTTATCTATACCTCATGGAGGTGGAGAGGTGTTTCTGAAACACCCTCACTCAGTAACACATATCAACGAATATACAGAAGAAAGGAAGACAAAACAAATATTAGAGGAAACACTACAAAGCATTCAGGTAAATAGAACCATAACAACAGCAAAATAAAGTGATAACCAAAGCACAAAAAACAATCCATCAAATAAAGTGTAAATGAAAGCACAAAAAACATTCCATCGATGATCAAAATTCCAATTCGATCATGCATCAATTGGTATTTAAAAAATAAACATCTGCTAAACAGAAGATCAGATGGGATAATCACAAGGGAAATGAACTGAAACAACTTGAAGAAGGCACAAACGTGTGAGGATAGATCCAAAATTTTGAAGCTTCAACAGGTAGATGTGCTGGATAAAAGTAAATCATCTGCCAACCTTCACATGAGCTCACTGCAAACAAGATTATACACGTTGAAGTCATTCGGAAAATATTATACTGAAAAGGAACTTAATATAGGAAAGAACTACGTCAACATATCCAGTATAATCCCACAAATGGAGTTTGAGAAGGGTGACGTATATGCAGCCTTACCCCTACTTTGTGAAGGTAGGGAGACTGTTTCCGATAGACCCTCAGCTCAAGTGACACATATCGAAAACAAGTATGGGAAGGAAATACAGTAGTGAAGATGTCATACTAAAATAAAGGAGAAGGGAACAGTAGCAACAACAGATAATGCGGTAATGGAATCAAAGGAAACAACATGTAATAAGATAGTAAGGAAGAAGTTACTGTAGTAGACTAACAGTGATTTGCCTGGAGACTAGGACCTGAGATGACTCCATTTTGCCGCAAATTAAAATCATCTGTAGTAGAATACCTCAAGCTTGTCTTCTCCCGTCGTTTGTTCAACATATTCCTTAATCTTGAAGACCGACTCTTCGAGCTGAGGGCTTCCCCACACTGAGATAAACTTTAACGAAGCTATATCTCCAAAACTATCTGGGATCTCTATGAGCTCAGTACAATCATCTAATTTTAAAACCTCTAGCACGGGAAATGATTCATCTGCAATAACTTGCCATTCAGAAAAAGATAAACCATACAATTTTAGAGATCTGAGATTCTGGAAGGTGAGTTCTTCCATGTTCCATTCTTTCCCTTCCTGGATGATACAGTGTTCTAGACACAGCTTTTGAAGGTTGGGTAATCTTGCCATTCTTGAGAGTGAATCGGATGTCAGAGTGAGCCATGCTAACTCCATTTTCTTCAAGCTCAAAGGGAAACCATGTGTATATTCACTGAATGAATCCCAAGAAACACGTAGAGTAAGTTTTTTGAGTTCATTAAGGACATCTAATCTTGGAAAACAAATCTTCTCTGCTGAACAATCCGATAGTTGTTTGATCTTGAATTTAAGGATTTGAAGCTTAGGAAACCTGTTGAAAATATCCTCCGTGTCTTTTAAACCGCGAAGGTGGAGATGATATAATATTGTCAAATTCTCTTGCTTTGAGTCCTCATCTAACACCGTTGGTTCTTTAATGTACGGATCAAAAAGAGAACAACACTTCATGCGCACATCTCGTAGCTTAGTAAGACTCCAAATAACAGGTGACAGTACCATGCATGATCCGTGGTTATCCACCACGAGAGTTTCTAGATTACATAGGTTAGAAAATGACGGAGGGAGAAATTCTGCCTCTGTCATAATGTTTAAGCACTTCAAATGAACAAGCATGCCTATTTCATTCAGCAAAGAATATGGCAAAATTATATCCGACAGCTCCAACCTCTTAAGAAGCCTCAAGTGTCTTAGGTGACACTTGTAGGAAAGATAAAGTCCATTAGGAACGTTTGTGTATGCCGTCAAAGACAGGAGGCGTTTGGCATAAGGATTTTCTCTTTCCGCATTGAGCAAGAAAAAGTTTACATCCGAATGAGGGAAGAGTTGATCATAATGAACAGTCATTCCACGTGGCATCAGATCTGAAGAAGACGATGACGGAGCACTTGGACTTATCAAGTCAAACAGTTTTTCCTTTCTGGCTTTTCTCAAAAAAAAAATCATGCACAAGATCATGAATTTGGCAATGTGGGTATTCACCTCTCTCATTGGAAACTACTACCAAACTACTGCTAATTAACTCATCCACATAAACCTTCACCTCAGACTGTTCCATCAGTCCTTCGGCACTCCACAAATATTCCAAATCAGATATTGCAATGTATTCGTCCTTTGGATAGCTTGCAAGGTAAATCAGGCATGGCTTTAGGTGATTCGACAATTGGTCATAACTTAATTGTATAACCTTCATCACTTCCTCTTCATCCTTAAAAATAAAGGAACTCAAATTATTGAGAACTTCAAGCCACAAAGCCTCTTTCTTTTCCTTCCTTGAAATGATTCCGCTGATCAAATCAAGCACCAAAGGAAGCCCATAACACTTTTCGGCTATTTTCTCTCCAACATCTTTAAGTTCATCAGGGCAACGTTCTTCTCCGAACACCCTTTTCTCTAATAACTCCCAACTTTCTTCTGGTCTTAGCAATCGAAGATCAAGAGGATCACTGCAGCATTTTGCATGCTTAGCCACTTCCTTTTTTCGACTTGTTAAAATAACTCTGCTTCCTTTCTGAAATTCAGATGGAATGGCGTATAATGGTCTTGTTAGCTCATCCCATGTTGCAGTATCCCACAAGTCATCCAATACAATCAGGTACCTCTTTCCAAACAGTTGTTTCCGTAGATCATCAGCAACGTTGTTGTCTATGCCGTCCTCACTGACTCTTTCTTTCAAACCAATAACTTCATTGAAAATTCTCTTCAACAATTTTTTCTCATTATGCTCCTGGTCGATTGTGCACCAAGCACGAACATCGAAATGATCAACAACAGACTTATCATTATATACTCTGTAAGCCAAAGTAGTTTTTCCAAGCCCTGGCAAGCCGACTATGGAAATGACATCTACCTCAGATGGTCCGCCAGTGAGCTTCCTAATTATCCACTCTGTCTCCTCCTCAAAACCTACAATTATTTTACTAGTTGTTGATGACTTGTTTTTAACAGGCTTGTTGGGAGAGTTTGCAAAAATGATACTCGCGGTCTTGGAGATCTTCTCTTGTACCTCTTTTTTGACAAGCTTGATCTTTTCTACGGTATCAGGAAGTAAGACGATAAGCTGCAAGAGACCACGATCTCTGGCAAGAATTGAGTTAATGGCATGTTCCGCCTCATATGCCACATCTAGAACACGAGTCCAAAGATCTCTATGCAATTCTTGCTCCACATTCCCAAAGAACGATCTTATGTGTTCTAGGTCTTCTTTCACCCGACTGATTTCTTCTCTTATCAAAGCAACTGAATAAGCATTCGATTTGAGAAAGTCATTTAAGTTTCTGAGTAGAAGAGTCATGAAGAGAGGTCCATCACTCATGGGGAAGCAGAGCTGAGATGAGTCTGCAGGGGCTTTCAAGAAAACATGTCTGAGATCATCCTTCAGAAGTTCAATATTTTCCAGAAAGTCTTGACTTGCACAACATTTTTTGTTCACATTCTCTTCATCCGTTGAGTTCTCTTCTAAGTTGCGAATGAGAATGGACACCTCCCTAATAAGTGCTTCAACATGTGCCAATAGAACAAATAATTTTTCATATTGAATAAAGTCCTTTGGCATATCTGTAAGAAAAAGCAATAGGAACTCTATCGCGACATGAATGTTGGATGCTGAAGTGCTACGAGGTATAGCATTAACCATGTGCTGTTGTAGGTGAATCAGATGTTCTCTATGAATGTCTGCAGATGCTTCTAGGAGCTTCTTAATATAGCATCCAACTTCTGCTGACTTTGAAGCTTCCAATATTGTAGAACATATGTGCATAACCTCCAGTGAAACTGGAATTATCTTCAAAAGTAGATGGATTATCATGGAATTGACTTGCGAGACTTCATATTCATGTTTTTTATCTGTTTCATCTTCATCTGTTTCATCTGACTTATCAAGTTGATAAGACAAGAGGACAAAACAGAAGTGTCCTACTCTCTCAGCCATAAGTTGAAACTGTGGTAAGACATATTCAATTGCCTTATGCTCAATGCAACCATTTACTTTCAGCCCAAGGAAATCTCTTAATTTGCCAAATACATTCTGAAGAACCTCATATTGAGTCATCGATGGCAAAATCAATTTAGCACGAACCTTGGGGAGATAATGGAGATTCACAAGGAGCGCGTCCAGAAGTTCAACCATCTGAGCCTCAGTCATGGTGGCACTTGATTCAGAATGATCATCTGAGATGACAGAACTTTTGATATTTTCAAGGAGGCAAGGAACGACATGATCTGTTAATTTAACCAGCATGTCATCTCCACTCTGATGAAAAAGTGATTGAACCAGATCATGAACCTCGTATGATATGCAAGACATTTCGGCATTAGAACCATCCGAAATGTAATAACAAAGCTGTAAACATGCCGACAAAAATGTCAGCTCCAATTTCAGCTTTTCAATTTGATCCGTATCAGGAACAATTTGATCTTCTTCATTCTTTAACCTCTCTACGAAATCAAGAAGATTGACAATGTCCTCGCGAAGCAAAGCAGATGATACCTTCTAAAAGAACAAACTTACATCAAAATTTTCAGTGCACATATTCTCCATGAGAAGTTTTACTCTTATTTTACAGGCAACTAATGTAAATGTAAGCTAAATGTTATTTTTACAGACAATTTTTAGCTTCATCAAAATAGCCTACTGAATAAGCCAGATGTTTGTCAGAAGCAAGAGTTAGATTTCTCAGAACGTCACTCAACTAATGATAATTTGTCAAAAATCACGCTACATATTCAGGTGGTATTCACGCGGTTTTCTGATGATGCGGAATTTGTTTAACCATCCATTTGAAAAATAAAAATTTATCCATTAGAACCATTTTACTGACCCACTTACTCCATGACCCGACCAGCCAACCAATTTGCAGTTAAGTTACTTGAATCTCCTAGGTCCCTCAACTGCTACTGTTAATTTCTCCAAGTGGATGTCTAAGGTATGCTCTAATGCGAAGAGCGGGTGAATTGACTCCTAGTGATGTGACTATAGTGTCCTAGACTATTCATCAACACACGACGGATATAAGATCACAAGTTTCAAAAGTCTCGTTTTCTTTCTTAAATTTCATGCTCATTCAGACCGTGTCACATAAATGAAACGGATGAAAGTACTGATATGAGAACTCAAAGAGCAGTTCGTTAATTAAATATTCTACCAAAAAATTGCCAATGATCCGATTGTAAACTTTTTTGAACAACAATCCCAGACGAAAAATTATCCTAAGTCAGTACAACATAACAACAACATACTCGGTGTAATCCAAACTGGTGGGCTCTGGGAAGGGTTGGATGTAAATATTCATTATCAACTATAATCATCCAGGTATAAATATAAATATTGAATGGCGTACCGATAATTTGTGTGTTTTTCCTTTATTTTCTCTTCCTCTTCCCATGTTTGCAATTCTGAAGATCTTGTGTATAATAAGTAAATAAATGCAATTAGTATCTAATTAAAACCAGAAATGCTAATATATCAAATGTCAAGTAATTAGTAAAGAAGAAAGTATAACACTCAAATATAATCATCATACCTTAAAGTTTAGGATTAAGCTTGTCTGAAGAAAGTAAACGCAGGGAATCAGAAAGAATAAGTTGTTTAAGCCCCAAGTCTTTTTTTTTTAATAAAAATAATAATAAGAATTAAATAGTAATTCATTGACTTTTGAAATTAAGCTCTAAGTCTTTTTTTTAATACTCACTCCCTTTGTTATCAGATAATTTATGTGACACTTTTTAGTTTTTCGAGATTCATGTTTGATAATTGTATCTTATTGTCTTTGAGTCGTTCTAAGTTTCAGTCGACGGCTGCTGGTATAATAGTTTTAAAAGAAAGCAGTAGTATAAATATTTAGTTGAAAAATTAATACGGGTGATTAAACTTTATATAGAACACATAAAAATTAAGTAAAAAAAAAACTCATTTGATTCTTGGAATCGAAACACCATCCCAGAATGGAGGTAGTTATATACATCTCATCTCTGGCCTATAATATATTAATTATATACTCCAGTTGTATTGAGATTCATTTAATCTGTTGTGAAAATTAATTGTCATATGTCTTTTATTACAAAGTCTTTGTAATCAATTATGAAAAATATAGTAATATTTTACACTCCCACTTGTTTTGGGATCTTATCTAGTATATTTTATACTCCCACTTCTTGTCATATGTCGTTATTATTTTATACTCCACTAGTTTTGAGATGTAATTCCAATTGAATGTTTTTTTGAGTAAAAGCATCTAGTTGAACTTTATTTTAACGTATTTTTGTCACTTTTTTGTGCTGACGTGGCATCATTTATCAACTTTTTGGCTGACATGGCATCTTTGATGTGGCCCCATTTTATGTAAAAAATTTGTCACGTCAACACAAAAGGGTGAGAAAAATACGCTAAAATTGAGTTAGAGGATAATAGGACGCCTGTGAAGTTGGAGTGTGTCGTAGCAACTTTGACCATAGTTCGAGGGGTATTGGATGCTTATCTCAATGTTTTTGTTAAGAAAGTTACTATATTCCTGGAGATTAGGACCTAAGATCTCCCTCCACGTCCATGCTCCAGTTGGGCCTAGGTGTGAATGGGGTGTTAGAGTCCCACATCAGTTGGAAATGGATTGGTGGTCTACTTATATAGAAGCGAGCTAATAACTTTTAAACTTGAGTTAAACCAAATATTTACACCTCCAGTCTTGCCTTTTAGTTCAAACATTGCATCTCTTACAACAACAAAAAATAAAGTCTAGGAAACATCTAAAAGATAATTTCCATTACTTTTTTTAGTTTGAACTAACTAAAATTATGTAATGAAGTATAATAACTAGAACAGATGCTTTACTACAAAATCGAAGCAGAACAAATATATTATCAAAGATAGTCATTTTATTATAATAAGTGACATTCAACGACCATATATAAATCTTGACCCTTTTGCTGGTTTCTGGCAAGAAAAACAAAGAATTTTGCATCGGCTGGATATTCAAAGTTGATGTTTTATGCGTTAACAATGTAAAGAATCCAAAATAGTCTAGTCTAGTTGGCACAGTTGTTTTGTGAACAAAAGATTTGTCCTGAAAGGATAGTTCAACCACAACAACAACGTACCAAGTTAATCTCAAAACTAGGGTCCGGGAGGGTAGAGTGTACGCTGACCTTAACCGTACCCTACCTTATGGAGGTAGAAAGACTGTTTCCAAGAGAGATTTATAGAAGAAGAAGAAGAGGAAATGTTGTTTATTCACTGAAAAGCTTGCCTCAAATGAGGGCATTAACCATACATATATAGTACGTTGATCGTTGGATTGTTGATCACTTAATTAGCTAAGTATCCGTTAATAACTAACTTTTGGAATCTTAACTAACTAACTAGCATTATTAATTAAAGACTGTTTTACCCTTATGATTACTAACTAACTCTAGGATCACTTATTTCTACACTCCCCCTCAAGCTAGGAAGTGAAAAAATATTCTGAACTCCTAGCTTGGAGCTAAGATAGTGATGCTGCACCTTGCATAGTCCCTTTGTTAAAAGATCAGCAGGCTCTTCTTGTGTTGGTACATACTTAGTTGCCACTCGACCTTGTACAATCTTCTCCTTATAAAGTGGCAATCTATTTCA
Source organism: Capsicum annuum (assembly GCF_002878395.1). Lineage (NCBI taxonomy): Eukaryota > Viridiplantae > Streptophyta > Magnoliopsida > Solanales > Solanaceae > Capsicum > Capsicum annuum. Next base: position 214,846,643 of record NC_061115.1, on the reverse strand, counting down.
ATGTGCCTTGTTCATTCGTGATAAACAGGATTTGCTGCTAGTTGAATTGCTGCTTTGCTGTCAGTGTAAGTGATCTTTGGTTTTTGAACTTCAATACTTAGATCCTTCATCAATCCCATCAATCATACAATTTCTGTTACAGTGGTGGCCAGTGGCAGAGCTAGGATATTTATGAAGGGGTTCATACGTGAACATACAAACTAACCGAAGGGGGTTCAACATCTAATATATATACATAAAAAATAATTTTAACTATAGCATAATTTTTTGCCGATCCCCTCGGCAAAGTGTAGATCCGCCACTGATGGTGGCTATTCTTCTGTATCCAGCCTCACTGAACTCCTTGAAACAACTGATTGTTTCTTAGATTTCCAAGTCACAAGTGAATCTCCAACTTGTACAAAAAATTCTGTGTCTGATTTTGTTGAATGTAGACAAGCTTTTCAGTCAGCATCACTAAATGCTGTTATTGTGTGTTTCTGATTGCTAGATAGCAATATACCTTGACCTGGTTGTCCTTGTGTGATACCTCACTATTCTCATTGCTGCTTCCATGTGTGATTTCTTTGGATGCTGTAGAAATTGACTCAATGTTTGGACCCCATATGAGATGTCAGGTCTAGGACTATATTCAAAGGAGTCTAGAGAATTGAAGTTCTCGAGTAAAAATCTTTAATGGTGATCTATTTAAAACAAACTCTCTACCTTATCTAAGTAGGGTTAAGGCTGCATATACATTATCCTAAGCCTGTGATCTTCATAAGCTCGTCGCATGGGGCTTTTCTAGTGCGATTTACATTTCCTGTGTGGTTTGCGAGTCATTACATAGTGAGTGCAGGTTACCACAAAGTGCCACACGAAGGGCAGAGACTGTGACAAAGGTTTACTTTTTTGATTGTTAATTTGACTCAAGTTTGCCTCCTTGTTTCCTTTTCTTTTTATTTTCAATTTATTTTGAGGCTTGACTAATTCAGATTCGTGTCCAATAAAGGAGAAACATTCCCTACCTGTGTTTTTCCCATTTACAAGATTGAAACCTTAGACCTATCCTTAAAGGTGAACAAGAAGACACATACGTTCTACATGACAAATCTCACGTCCATGGTCATGTAGGACCTGTGCATCTCAGGCGATTTGCCATTAATTATTTATAGACCAGATTTCGCAAATTATGCCTGTCAACTAAAGGGAAAAGACATAAGTTACCCGTATGTAGTTTTCTAGTTTTCTCACCACCTTTATAGCTTAGACCAAAATGTAACCTCACCTCTGTAGATTTCCGATCCCTTTTGCTGTAATTAGAATTTAGAACCTTTTTCTTGAAATCCGATACAGTTGTAAAGGTGTTCAGATAAGCCCCCTAGTAATAAGTCTGGTTAAGTGGGATTCCTATTTGGTCAGCTGGGGTCGTTTGATATGTGGAATAAGGATAATAATTTCGGTATAAAATTTGAGATTAAATTTATGCCGTGTTTGGTTTGAGGTATTAGCTAATCCCCAGATTATCTTATTTCACTCTTTGTACTAAAATGAAGGATCCATTACTATCCCATATAGAAGGTGGGATAAAGTAATATCATGAGATATCTTTACTTATTGCACCCCACATACAAAACGACCCTTAAAGGTGTTAAGAGATTTATGAGAGTTGCAAAGGCAGATTCAGGATTTAAAGGCGGCAGAGGCACATGAGCGGGTTTCTGAACCAGTGCTCCATCAAACTTTTGATTTCAAGGGTTCCAGGCAAATATATGACTGTTTTTAACATATATAAACAACACATGCTGATCCTCAATCAAAAAGTTGTAATTAAAACTTTGTGATAATTGAAATCCATGTTCAGATATGTTCCCTCTTCCTTCCTTCAAAATACACCTTGTACTTGCTTTTACTGACTACTATTATTATAAGCATAATACACAGATAGACAACTTAACTTGATCCTCAACAGACAACTAAATACTCCAACTTTGAGAATTCACATCTAGATGCCTAAACTCGTCCATATTGTGTCTTATGGACACTAACGCTGATATGACACATAAATTTTAGAAGGTTTCTACTAACACACTCGAGACAAGTTGAGGTTTCTAGATGTGCACCTTCCAAGCAAAGTGCTTAATTGTCAGTTGAGTCTAAGTTAATGATACAAGTGCGATCACGTAGATAGACTTATGTGGGTGTGTATTTAAATCGCCCAAGTGTGTGTGTAAAGAAGTGTAATTAAGGGCCTAAATACACATCAAAAACAACCACCAAGTTACACTAGAGGGGAGCCTATTCTCTAAGGGCCCTTTTGGTCTTTTTGCCTTTAATTGGTAATATACTATATAAGGAACAATTTAGGGTTTCTTTACTTAGTTTTTGAATATTGAAGATTGTATAACCCACTTGAAAACACACAAGTTCTCTCATCTTTGACACCTTGGCTGAAACTAGGTACATCAAAAGGCTGGATTCTCTTATGTTGTTTGCTTGCTTGGAACTTTGGGGTGCTTGAAGGATTGAGGTCCCTCTTGTGTGTCTTTGAAGAGTGTAGGTGTTACTACTATCATTATTAAGGGTCTTAGTGTCTAGATTACACTTAGGTTCTTAGTTATTATAGTAGTGGATGTCTCACTATCTATCCATTTCCTTATTGTAATCTTGTACCGTTTTTGTGTCTAGTTTCTCTTATAATCCGTGGGTATTGTTATTACATTGTTGTTCTTCATCTATTGTTGATAATATTAGTTTGTGGTAGCTGCCTTGGTATTGAATCACACCATTATACCTCATTTTGTGTTGTATTTGTTGAATCCGAGAGAGGTCTCCACTTGGTCCACGGGCTCTTGTAATTTGTGGACTATTTGGAGTGGGTTTTCCTTGGGATATCTCACTATCTATCCAGAATCTCCAATGTTTGTGCCTAAAAGTGTATAGTGCCTAAAAGTGTGATCGCAAAGAAGAATGAGCCAGGGGCTTTAGCATTTGCTATTGATGATGACGAGGAAGAGTTGGATATTGATAGCATCTAGGCTAGTCCACTTGCATTAAAATTGACGGGCTTCAATGTGAATCAAGAAAATGCTTATGATGAAAGAAAAATTCAAGAACGAGCCCAAGAATTATGGAGAAGCATGGGCTAAGTACTATACATATTTCACGATTCAAATCCTAGTCCAAATGGAAGAAGATTGGGCCATATGAGTTTTGATTAAAATCGAAAACTTTTGCTTTCCTAGTTTAAAAGTTACCTAGTTTAGAGTTTCCTAGTTTAGAAGTTTCCTAGTTTAGAAGTTTCCTAGATTTATTTAGTTCCATAAAAGTAGAATTCGAATCCCATGCTATTTGGGATAAGTTTTTTTCCTATATATAAGGATAGAATTTGTTATTTTCAATCAAACAACGTTATTATTATTAATTGAGGGTTTCTCTTATTTACACCTTTGTGTGTGGTTACTTGAGATTTATCTTGCAACCTTATAAGAACGATTCTTTAGGAGGTAAAATTAATTCTTAACTTCATATCTTTGGTTTCTATTAAAGTTAATTAAAGAAGGTGATTAGACTTATACTAATTGTTGTCTTTAATTTCTTTGAAATTGAGGTCTAGATTATCTTTGGATCAAAGTTCTTAAATTGACTTTATTAGTATTATAATTAGTTTTAATCCACTAATTTTGAATACTAAGATAAATTAGGGTTCTTAGCACTTAACCTCGAAATTGAGGATTTATTCTCAAATTTCATCTATCTTTAATTTTAGGGTTTTCGCTTTCGCATTATTTTCTTGTTTATTAACGTAACCCGATTCTTATCAGATATTCCCTCCGTTTAAAAAAAAATGACCTACTTTGACTTGACACAAAGTTTAAGAAAATAAAGATGACTTTTGAATCTTGTGGCCTTATATTAAAGTTGTGTCAAATGTACCAAAATGTCCTTTAAATCTTGTGGTCCTAAACATGCCATGTGGAAAGTTGAAATTAAAGTATTGCCAAAAAGGAAAAAGTGTCATTCTTTTTGAAACGGACTAAAAAGGAAAGTAGGTCATTCTTTTTTAAACGGAGGGAGTATTTACTTTGAAAAAGTGGCTAGGGATGGGAATATCTCACCAAGGCAACAAAAACAAAAAGAAGACACATGGAAGGGGACATAATTGAGATGGTAAGTTGAGCGGGGAATTTATTCCAAGGCACTTGCCGATGCGACTCGCTAAGCAAAATCATTTGACATTGTCAACAACTTCAATAAAATCCAATAAATTAAAGAATAAATGATGAACTATCAAGTGCTAGTGGATAGACTTGAAGAAGAAAACATGGGGAAAATACTTCAAGTTACATTAGATTGGAAAACTATCTTCTTTGGATCATATATACATAAAAGGAAGTTTGAGGATGATAACTCAACCTTCTTCTTGACGTTTATCTTTTTGCATTATGATCATAGGATAACTAGTTTTCTCCAGCTCTTATTTTCTTCATGTTTGTTAATTAGTAGGGGCTTTGTTACCTCATTAGGATTGGTAAGGTAAGACTTAGCCCCCTTGTTTGTACTTATTCACATTGAGGATTTTATTATTATTAATTAAATAAAAAAGCTGGAAAAATTTAAAATAAGTTATTTTCAAATAATCTAGAAATTATAGCAATTCTAAAAAAATAAAAATTTTAAAAGTAGCATTGTTCAGTGGATCTGGAAACCAATTAGGATACCCATATAATACATATTTGAGGAACAAATTAAAAAAGAGTACGACAAATTTATACGGATGTAAAAGTTTCTGTTATATTAATACAAGTATCACCAGAAATTTTCTTAAAAAATTTCTACCTCAAGCTTGTCTTCTCCCGTCATTTCTTCGACATATTCCTTAATCTTGATTACCGACTCGTCAAGCTGAGGGCTTTCCCATACTACGATGGATTTTAATGAAGCAATATCTCCAAAACTCTGTGGGATCTCTATAAGCTTAATACAAAATTGTATTTCTAATTCCTTGAGAATGGGAAAGGATTCATCTGCGGTAACCTGCCATTCAGAAAAAGACACATCAAACAATTTTAGAGATTTGAGATTGTGGAAGGTGACTTGTTCCATGTTCCATTCTTTTCCACCCTGGATGCTTGTGCCTACTAGTTCCAGCTTTTGAAGGTTGGGTAGTGATCTCCCAATTCCTGACAGTGCATCTGATGTCAGATTGAAGCCCTCCAAAATCACATCTTTCAAGCTCCAAGGGAAGTGAAAATCAAACTGATGTACATGTGTATCCCTACAGCACTCAAAACTTGCACACACCCTTTCAAGTTTATTAAGGACATCCAACCTTGGAAAATAAATTTGCTCTGCTACTGAACAATCCAGTTGGAATCCAAGGGTTCGAAGATTGGGAAACCGTTTGAAAATATTCTCTGAGTCTACCAAACAGGAAATCTTGAGACGCTTTAATGTTGTTAGATTCTCTAACTTTGTTGGTTTGTCAATATCCGAATTAAAGACAGAACAAGTACTATTGATCTCCATATGTCGTAGCTTTGCAAGACTCCAGATAGTAGGGGATAATACCAAGTCTGGCATAAAATTAGTCACCTCCAGAGTTTCTAGATTGCAGAGGTTTGAAAATGATGGAGGGAGAGCTTTTGCCTTCATCGGAATCCTTAAGCACCTCAAATGAACAAGCATGCCTATTTCATTCAGCACAGTATCTGTCAACATTATATCACACACCTCCAACATTTTAAGAAGCCTCAGGTCTCTTAGGTGACAGCTGTGGGGAAGAACTTTGGTGGGAACAAAACTCAGGTCACACAGCATATATTTCAGTTTCAAAGAGAGGAGGTGTTTAATAGAAATATTTCTCTTTTCTGGAATGAACAAGGAAGAAGTATCACTCGAATGAAGCCATTCATCATAAATAATGGTCCTTCTATGCAGCATCAGATGTGAAGAAGAGGAGGAAGGCAGAAAAATTGAACTCGTCAAGTCAAACAACTTTTCCATTCTAGCTTTTATCGAACAAAAATCATGCACAAGATCATGAATTTGGCAACTCCAGTGCCTACGACCTCTCACTATCACCAAGCTACTAGAAATTAACTCATCCACATAAACCTCCATTACTTCTTCCACACTCTTCAAATCAGTTGGTTCCACAAGTCCTTCATCACTCCATAATTCTTTCAACAAAGAGATAACAATATCTATGTCCTTTGGAAAACTTGAAAGGTACAGAAAGCACGGCTTTAGGTCATCTGACAAATGGTCATAACTTAATTGTATAACCTTCATCACTTCCTCTTCATCGTTAAAAATAAAGGAACTCAAATTATTGAGAACTTCAAGTCACAAAGCCTCTTTGTTTTCCTTCCTTGAAATGACTCCGCCGATCAAATCAAGTACCAAAGGAAGCCCATCACACTTTCGGGCTATTTTTTCTCCAACATCCTTTAGTTCATCAGGGCAATGTTCTTCTCCGAAAACCCTTTTCTCTAACAACTCCCAACTTTCTTCTAGTCTTAGCAATCGAAGATCAAGAGGATCACTGTGGCATTTTCCATGCACAGCCACTTCCTTTTTTCTACTTGTTAAAATAACTCTGCTTCCTTTCTGAAATTCAGATGGAAACGGTCTTGTTAACTCATCCCATGTTGCAGTATCCCACAAGTCATCCAAGACAATAAGGTACCTCTTTCCAATCAGATGTTTCCGTAGCTTATCAGCAACGTCATTGTCTATGCCGTCCTCATTGAAACTTCCTTTCAAACCAATAACTTGATTGAAAATTCTTTGCAACAACTTTTTCTCGTTACGTTCCTGGTCGACTGTACACCAAGCACGAACGTCAAAATGACCAACAACAGACTTATCATTGTATACTCTGTAAGCCAAAGTAGTTTTTCCAAGCCCTGGCATGCCAACTATGGAAATGACATCTACTTCAGATGGTCCGCTGGTGAGCTTCCTAATTATCCACTCTTTCTCCTCCTCAAAACCTACAATTATTTTACTAGCTATTGATAACTTGTTTTCGACTGGCTTGTTGGGAGAGTTTGTAAAAATGACACTTGTTTTTTTGGAGATCTTCTCTTGTACCTCTTTTTTGACAAGCTTGATCTTTTCTATGGTATCAGGAAGTAAGAAGATAATCTGCAGGAGACCATGATCTCTGGCAAGAATTGAGTTAATGGCATGTTCCGCCTCATATGCCACATCTAGAACACGAGTCCAAAGATCTCTATGCAATTCTTGCTCCACATTCCTGAAGAACGATCTTATGTGTTCTAAGTCTTCTTTCACCCAACCGATTTCTTCTTTTATCAAAGCAACTGAATAAGCATTGGAATTGAGCAAGTCATTTAAGTTTCTGAGTAGAAGTGTCATGTAGAGCAGTCCATCACTCATGGGGAAGCAGAGCTGTGATGTGTCTGCTGGGGATTCCAAGAAAACATTCTTGAGATCTTCCTTCAGGACGTCAATATCTTTCAGCAAGTTTAGACTTGCACCGCTTGTTTCCTTCATATTCTCTTCATTCCTTGAGTTCTCTTCTAAGTTGCGAACAAGAATGAATACCTCCCTGGAAAGTGCTCTAACACGTTCCAAGAGAACTAACAATTTGTCATGACGAATAACGTCCTTGGACACATCAGTAAGAATAATCAATAGGAACTCTATCATGACATGAATATTTCGAGCTGTGGTGCTAGGAGTAACAGCATTAACCATGTGCTGTTGTAGATGAATCAGATATTCTCTAATAATGTCTGGAGAGGATTTTAGGAGCTGCTTAATGAAGCGTCCAACTTCAGCTGACTTTGAAGCTTTCAAATTTGTAGAACATATGTGCATAACCTCCAATGAGACCGGAATTATCTTCAAAAGTAGATGGACTAGCATGGAATATACTTCATCTTCTTCATCTTTTTCATCTGTTTTATCAAGTTGGTAAGACAAAAGCACAAAACAGAAGTGTCCTACTCTGTCAGTCATAAGTTGAAACTGAGGTAAGACACATTCAATTGTCTTACGCTCAATGCAACCGTTTACTATGAGATCATGAAAATCTCTTAAATTGCCAAAAACATTCTGAAGAAGCTCATATTGGGTCCTTGATGGCAAAAGCAACTCAGCACGAACCTTGGGTAGATACTGGAGATTCACAAGAAGTGCGTCCAAGAGTTCAACCAACTGGTCCACAGTCATGGTGGGACTTGATTTAGAATAATGATCTGAGATTTTAGAACTTTTGATATTTTCAAGAAGGCGAGGAACAACATGATCCTTTAATTTAACCAAAATGTCATTTCCATTCTGATGAAAAAGTGACTGAACTAGATCATGAACCTCATATGATATGCAAGACATTCCAGTATTAGAACCATCTGAAATGTAATAACAAAGCTGTAAACTTGCCGACAAAACTGTCAGCTCCAATTTCAGCTTTTCAATTTGATCTGTGTCAAGAACAGTTTGATCTTCTTCATTCTTTGATATCTCTATGAAATCTTGAAGATTGACAATGTCCTCGCGAAGCACATCAGATGATACCTGCTAAAAGACCAAATGTATATCAAAGTTTTCAGTGCCATATATTTGCCATGACAAAATTTACTTTAATTTAACAGGCAGCATTGTCTAGATAATGTAAGAGTTAGATTTCTCAGAAGGTCACTCAACCAATGAAAATTGCAGTTACTTGGCTTGGATTTCCTAGTTCCCTCATGAACGTGGCACTTGCAGTTAAGTTTCTTGGAAGTTTAGCTCAACATCTTTTTTCAGTTTGTTGTTTAACTGCTGTCCTCAAATATTTAGCATGATTTTTCATCCTTTGAATTTCTTAATCCCATTGATGATAATTTCCACTCAATTAGGTAGCTGTTCCATCGAAATTTTTGGGTGAAAGTGAATGCGTGTCTACTGCACGTACAATATCAATTGACTACCTTCAGCCACTCAAAATGAGAAGTCATCCTAGGAAACTACATGAAACTTTTTTTCTCAACACGATTAATATCCATAACAAAATGAACATACTTACAAGACTAAACTAATTGTGTGAAAATGAAAAAATATAAGTAAATGTAGGATTTCATACTGATGAACTGTTTGCTTCCGCTTCCTTTCTTTCTCCTTCATTTTCTTTTCCACTTTCCATGTATGTAGCTTTCACTAGTCAAACCAAACCAGTTTTTCCCTTCAAGCTGTCAAGATCTGATAATAAACATTTATCAGAAGTGAAGTAGAAAAAAGAACACAAGAAACTCGAGAAAAAAGCACAAATCATATAGCAGGAAACAATTTACTGCAGATATATATAGTCAAACATCTACAACAACAACATACACCAACCTCGTGGAGTTCAAAACAGATTTTCAAAAAATGGATGGGTCCATCTTCGCTAACAATATTTCACTATAACAGCCTAAAAAAAAAAAATTGGAACCGATTTTTCATATTATGTACCTCCTGTTATATGTTCTCTATATCACAATTTCACTGTAGTAGCTCAAAATTATTCAGACAAACAACAACGTTATAGATAGATTTGATTGTGCTACTAATTTTTTTATGCATCTATTTAAAGCATAATAATTAAAATTTAAGAGACAAATTTCAATCATATTTTAAAATAAGAATGTATATATCATACCTTTAAAATTCTGCAAAAGCAGCTAAGATTAAGCTGTGTGAAATAGTAAAAGATGGGACTGAGAGAGGAGTTGAAGTAAATGGCTTAAGAGGAACTTCAACAATGAAAAAAAAAAAATGAGAAAACACATTCACAATATTCTATCATACTAATAAAGTTGTGGGGGAAAAAAGGAATCATAATAAAGCTGTGGAGGTGATAAGATGAGCCCATTAAGGTGGATTGATTCCTTTGGTTTGCTTTTTTGATTGTTAAATTGACTCAAGTGTATCTCCTTGTTTCCTTTTCTTTTTATTTCCCATTTGCTTTGAGGCTCAACTAATTTAGATTCGCGTCCAATAAAGGTGAACAAGTAGACACACACGCCCTACATGAAAAATCTTACATGCTTTGTCATGCAGACTATATTTCACAAATTATGTCTATTGACTCAAGGGAAAAGACATAAGCTACACGTAAAAGTTATTTACCCTTTGCAGCTCAGACCAAATAGCAATTTCATCTAATGAAACACACACCTTGTAGCTTTCCAATTCCAATAGACCTTTTGTTAGAACTTAGAACCTTTTGTTTGAAATCCAATACAACTGTACAGATGTTAAGATAAACCCACTAATAGTAATAAGTCTGATTAGTGGGATTCCTATTTGGTCAGATGGGGTCGTTTCATATGTGGGATAAGGATAACAATTTTAGAATAAAATTTGAGACTTAATTTTGTCAATTTTCTGCTGAATGCCACTCAATATTGAGAGTCTTGCCATTAAATAGAAAATATTCAGTAATTACATCCCTAAAGATCCGTCTTCCTATTCCTAAATATCAACTTTTCTATCTCTATAAATCTGCTATTCTATCCCACCAAATCTGCTCTACTAAAGCCACTATTATTCTCTTTAACTACTAAATCAAATCTATGTAATTACACTAATATACAACAATATATGGTTACATTAATATACAATATTTACATCATGCTAACATCCCCTCTCAAATTGATGCTGGTAGATCAAGAAGCATCAATTTGCCGACTAAAAATTGATGTCGTCGTCGTGCCATTGATTTTGTAAATGCATCAGCTATTTGAAGATCATTGGACACGTACGAAAGAGTAATGACACCTTTATCTACAACTTCTCGTATATAATGACAGTCTACTTCGATGTGTTTGGTCTGCTCATGATAAGCTGGATTAGTAGCAATCTAAATGGTACTTGTATTACCAGCATGGATAGGAGTAGGATTAGATTGAGCAAATCCAATCTCAACAAGTAATCCACGAAGCCACACAATCTCGGAGCAAGCAGTACACATTGTTCGATATTCAACCTCTATTGAAGATTTTGACACGCAGTCTTGCTTCTTACTCTTCCAAGATATCAAAGACTCTCCAAGAAACATGCACTAGCCAGTAATCAAACTATAACTTTCAGAACATCCCTCCCAATCAGAATCACTAAAAGCATTAAGACGAATAGGCGAACCACTAGGAAAGAATAATCCACGATTAGATATTCCTCAGAGATATTGAATGATGCGACGGACAACCACCAAATGAAGATGATGCGGAGCTTTCATGAACTGACTAACTTGTTGAACTGTAAAAGAGATATCAGGTGTAACACCTCGTAAAAGTCGTACATGCGTTAGCTCTTATAGTATGCTCATAGAGTTAAAGACTAGAAATTTTTTCTAAGTGTCAAAGAGACTTAGTCTCATTTTTGACTTTCAATATTTGAAGATTTTATTTTTGACCTTCCCGACCCTTAATAGTCGTTATGTTAGCTAGTTCATGATCCGGGAGGTCAATAGGTGTTCTTGGATGAGTTTTGGATTTTTTGAAATGCGTTTAGACCTCGTTTGGTGTTTCAAAATAGTGGACCAATGCGATCTTGGCGCGCCGCGTCGCCCATCGCATTGATCAATTTTTGTGCAGGAAAAAGTACTGAGGCTCAACGAGATGGTGGCGCGATGCGTCGAGTATCGCGTCAATTTCCTAACGCGTCGCGTTGCCTGCAGCGTCGATACCCAGTTTTTAGCTTTAAAATTTCCACATCCAAGGGGGTAAATTAGTCATTTTCCCCATCTCTTTTCAGCCCTAACATGGGATTTATATCCCCAAATACCAAAATAAGGTTATTTTCATCAAAATCCACCTAAGAACAACCCCTAGGGTTTCAAACTAAAATCCAGAATAACTCAAGATTCAACCATGGGTTTTAGAAATTGATTGAAGATTTAGAATCTCCAAGTCGAGGGCTTCAAGAATCATCTATCAAATTCCTAATTTGAGGTATGTGGGGTTTTCCTAAAATTTCATGGGCATAGAAATTTTCTTTAAATCATGCAATGGGTTTAGAAATCTTGATTTTATGGAAAGGGTTGAATTTATGATCGCTAGAATATTTTAGAAGCCGTGATTCATGTTATTTTGGTCTTTATGCCTTCCCCCAAATTGATTTGAAATTCTATATATATATGTATTCATGTGTTTAAGGATGAATATTCAATTGAGAGCATGAATCATAAAGAATCCCTCTCTTGTTATGATTTTTCCCATCTTTCATATGATATGAATTGTTTGGAAATGAATCTTGAAAAACATAATATGAAATGTCTTGATTGTTGCTATGACTTGGGTATAATTTTTGAATTCAAAAGAGAGGGTTGTGTATGTTGATAAATATTGAATACACATTTAATGAAAGAGTTGCATGTTTGCCGAAATGTACAAAACTACCACATATTTGAGGAAAGAATGAGAATTTTTGTATAGTTTTGATTTGTGCTTTCGGAACATGAAATCTCTTATACTATTTACACACTTGGGTGGTCTGAATTATGTCTTAAAGAAAGAATTATGCGTGACACATTATGGCTTAGAAATAGGACTTGGAAGTCTTGGTGTGACGACACCAACTCAGATAATGCCATGGTAATTCAGAACAGAACAGAATGCATCTTTGAAATCAGATTTTCAAATATTGAAACTAGAATAATGCATGTTTAGAAATGGTTAAAATTGAGCATAAAGAGACGTTAGGTGGTTCCCCGAAGAAGGAACGATTTTAGACAACTCATTTCCCAAAATCGTGTTTTGCTGATACGGATATATTATTCTACACTGGCCTAGTGCTCTGTGGCGTATTCAGACTCAGACACTCCAACCTCTGCGGCAAACTTGGATTGGGGGCTTTCCTACCGAGTCAATGGCAGATTTTATATAGCCCTTGGAATATCAAACTTGTAGGGGAGTGCCACCTAACTCAGAAGTAACACAAAGAATAGAAGTACACTGTCATGACTGTTTTATGTTCTTTAATAAGTGCCCATGTGTTTTGAACTACATTATGCATGATGTTTTGAAATCTGCTCTCATCTACTTTATATTACAAATACATTATTTTGGATTTATTCGCGTAACAGTATAATTATATTGACTGCCCTACCTCTCAGGTTCTGAGGCTCAATCTTAGGTCCTGATAAACAGTAAATCACAGAGTTTAGTTGGTGAGCCTTCCATATTTCAGAAGGCCTATCTTTCCCTCAGTCATTTATCTTATCATTACTATGGTTTTGGTCTACTGGGGGCCTTGTCCCAGTTTTCAGACAGCTTTATTTTATATGTAGTAGAGATTTCACAGATTGAGACATATGTCATTTAGATATTATTTAGATGCAGTCGAATTGTATACTTTATTATTACTTTGAATTCAAAAGGACCATGATTCCGTTCTAAGTTATATTTCGCATTTCCTTTTTGTATATGAACGGTGTATATGATCACAAGTTAGAAGGGCATCCAGGCCTTCGTGGTTTGGATTGCTCATCACGGCCAGGGCCTCAATTTTGGTCGTGAAAAACTTGGTATCAGAGCACGGTTCATGGTCCCAAAGTGTTTGTAAAATCGCGTTGGATAGAGTCTTGTTTATGGGTGTGTAGCTCGCCACACTTATAAGTAGGAGGCTACTAGGTGTTTAGAAATGTTTCCCTTCTTGGTGATTTAGTTCATGCTTTAGACTCTAATCTGTTCTCTAATCAATGATCTCTTGCATTTTAGAAAACAGCTATGCCTCCACGCTGCGTTATCGATCAAAATACCCAGACTGATGAGGTCCGTCCCACTCATGGGATGTAACACCCCGCATTTTCGGCTAGAACGAAAACCATCATTTCTACGTGTAGATGTTCCAAAAGCTATAAATCCTATGCAAAATTTGGTATGTTAATCAATTATGTAGTTTGGAAACCTATTTGAGCATGAATTGAGATCATAGAGGTCCCCTAACTCAAGGTCAGGTTGAAAGCTTTCCTATCGTTCGAGTTTTAGTGAGCATCGAAACTTGAGTCAACTTCAATCGACCATAACTCCTTGTGTATGATGAACTGGGTGGCCTACTATATATCAAATGAAAGCTCTTTGAATTAGTTTTCTAACGATACCAATTTTGGCTAAATCCGATACCCGAACAAAAAGTTATGGCCATTTTAGTGATTGAGACAGTAGCATCATACGATAAGCGTGCGACGCACGCCCTATCGCATGCACCAAAATATCAGGTTCTGTTTCCGTATTTTTAAGGGAAAAATAGGTATCTTCCATCCCTTATCCAGCTATAACACGGGATTAAACTCTCAAAACACCAAAATATGATTCTTTTCTCTCAAATTCATCAAGAACTCATCCTAGGGCTTCAAACTAAAAACCCAAATATCTCAAGATTTAACCGTAGCTTTTCAATAATTCTTCAAGATTTGGAAGAGCTACAAGATGCACCCACCAATAGTTCAAATAGCATCCCTAATGCACGAGTTCATTCAAAAGTCATTAATTAAGGTACGTGGGGTTTTCCTAAAAATCTCATGGGCATAGAAATCATGATTTTAAGAAAAAGGGTTTTAGATTTATGATTTATAATCATGTTTTAGAAGTCTCAATGACATTGTTTTGGTCTTTAGGCCTTCCCCCAAGTTAATTTGAAATTCTATATATATGTATGCTGTGTTTAAGGATGAATATTCAATTGAGAGCATGAATTATAATGAATCCCTCTCTTGTTATGATTTTTCCCATCTTTCATATGATATGAATTGTTTTAAAATGCATCTTGAAAAGCATGGTATGAAATATCTTGATTATTGCTATGACTTGAATATGATTTTTTGAATTCAAAAGAGAGGATTGTTTGTATTGATAAATATTGAATATGAATATCTAAGGGAAAGATTTGCATGGTTTGACAAAGATTTCAGGACCATCACATTGTTATTGAAAGAATGATAATCTTTGCATAGTTTTGACTTATGCTTTCGGAACATGAAATCTCTTATACTATTTGTATGTTTAGATGGTCTGAATTGAGTTTTGATAAAATAATCATGCATGATGAATTATGGCTCAGAAATAGGACTTGCAAGTCTTGGTGTGACGACACCAATTCAGATTATGCCATAGTAATTCAGAACAGAATAGAATGCATGTTTGAAATCAATATTTTCAGATGTTTAAACTAGAATAATGTATGATTTAGAACAGGATAAAATTTGGCATAAAGAGAGCTTAGTTGGTTCTGCGAAGAAGGTACGAGTTCAGATAACTCATTGCCCAAAATCGTGATTTGCCGATCCGGGTATATTATTGTATGCTGGTGACGATCCTGTGGCGTAGTAGATTCAGAGACTCCAACCCTTGTGGCACACTTGAGTTAGGGGCTTTCCCACCGAGTCAATGGCGGATTCCATATAGCCCGTGGAATATCAGACTTGTAGGAGAGTACCACCTAACTCAGAAGCAATACAAAGATCATGAAATACAGTGACAAAGTTTTTTTATGATTTTACTAACAATGCCCATGTGTTTCGAACTTATATCTTATGAGATGTTTTATGACTAGGTCTCAATTATTTTATTTATATAAAAGATTTATCTTGGATTGCTCTTCGTACCAGTACATTTGTATTGACCCCCCTTCCTCCCAGGGTCTAAAGCTCAGTTCAGAAGTCCTGCTAGTCCGTAGAGTTTTTAGACAGCAGTGATGTGTGCAGTTGGTGAGCCTTCTTTATTCCAGAAGGCATATGTCTTTTAGATTATGTTAATTATTTTGGTTTAGGTCCACTGGGGGTCTTGTCCCAATTTTAGACAGTTGCCATTTTCAAATGTAGTAGAGGTTTCGCAAACTGGTTCAGGTGTTGTGTAGTTAATATTGGATTTCATTTTTCATAGTTTAATTGAACTTAGAGTATGACCATGTTTCCATAATGATTCAATTCCACATCTTCTATTATAATTTATGAATATTGTGCATGATTGCCAGAGAGAGAAGGGCATCCGGGCCTTCATGGTTCGGGATGCTCGTCACGGCTAGGGCCCCAGTTCGGGTCGTGACATGGGATGAGGACCCAAAATAAAGCTCAGACTTCGAAGGCTGATGTTACTTTGGGAGTTCCACCTACTCAGACCAGCCCACCAGGGCACCTCGAGCTCCCCAGACAGGGACTAACCATACCCAGCCTCACTAGAGAGTGGTATCTAATGCAGAATTCAGACAGTCTATTCATATACTTGTGCAGTTGGTGGTCATACAGACTCAACGATCAAAAGATGTTAGGTCTGCATCTATTACATCTGAGGCTACTAGGGTGGGTCAGTTCATGAGGATGAACCCACCCAAGTTTACTGGCACCAAGGTAGAGAAAGATCTACAAGAGTTTGTGGATGAAATGGAGAAGATTTTTAGGGTGATGCATGTAGACGAGGTGGAAGGGGTGGAATTAGCAGCTTATCATCTTAAAGAAGTTACGAATCTGTGGTATAGCGAGTAGGAGGATTCTAAGGGTGAGAATACCGAGCCCACAGTATGGGGAGAGTTCGTGGAAGCCTTCCTTGATCGGTTCTTTCCTCTAGAGTTAAGGGAGGCCAAAGATTAAGAGTTTATGAATCTAAAGTAAGGAAAAATGAGTGTCAAGGAGTACAATCTGAATTTCAACCAATTGGCCTGTTATGCTTAGGAGATGACTGGTAATATAAGAGCCCGAATAAGAAAATTTGCATTCGGCCTTTCAGACGACTTAGTGCTTGAATGTAATGGGGCAATGATAAATAGGGATATGGATTTCTCTAGACTAACAGTTCATATACAATAGGTAGAGGAGCAGAAGAAGAGAGTCACGGAATCTAGGGAGAAGGATAGGCAAGCAAAGAGAACTAGGACTGCAGACTAGGGCCAGAGTCAACCGCATAGTGGTAATTGGGGTAATAAATGAAGAAAGAAGAAGAATTGGGGTAATGCACATCCGCAGCTAGTGCCCCAGCGCCTAGACCCCCGATGGACAGATTATTACAAAATTTTCAGACTAATCATGGGTCCAGGGCTCAGGATACCCAGTCTTAAGGCAGTGTAGCCCAGCAGCATCGTACTTTTTCATAGTGCAAGACTTACGGTAAGCATCATCCAGGAAGGTGTCAGCTGGGTTCATTAGTATGCTATTCATGTGGCCAGTTGGGTCACTTCTTGAGAGATTATCCTTTGGATAGAAGGAATGTTGGTGGAGCTAAGTCACAGGCACATTATTCCGCACCACTACCACCTCAAAAGGGCGCCACTTCAGCCATCGAAATCGGTCGCAATCGTTTATATGCTTTGACCAACCATCAGGAAGCAGAAGCTTCCCCAGATGTAGTTATCGGTACATTACAAATATTTTCTCATGATGTATATGTGTTACTTGATCCCGGTTCTGCCTTTTCCTACGTGACCCCTTATGTGGCTATTGGTTTTGGGTTTGAGCCCAATGTAATTGCTGAACCGTTTTCTGTTTCCACTCCGATGGGAGATTTTGTTGTGGCTAGGAGGATGTATAGAAATTGTGTTGTGTCTGTTTTTGGTCGGAATATGGTGGCAGACCTTATAGATCTTGAGATGGTTGACTTTGATGCTATCTTAGGGATAGATTGGCTCCATTCGTGGTATGCCACACTAAATTGTAGGACCCAAAGAGTCACTTTTTTCTTCCTAAATGAACCAGTATTAGAGTGGGAGGGACATTCTTCAGCACCTAAAGGGCACTTTATATTTTATCTTAGAGCACGTAAGCTCATTTCCATGGTTGTCTATATCATCTAATTCGGGTAAAGGATTCTAACATTGAGAGTCTTTCTCTTCAGTCAATCCCTGTGGTAAATGAGTTTCCATAAGTTTTTCCAAATGATCTCCCAGGAATACCACTTGATAGGGAGGTATATTTTGGTATTGATTTACTGTCAGACACCCATCCCATTTCTATTCGGCCATATAGGATGGCCCCTGCAGAACTGAAAGAATTGAAAGAACAGCTAGCAGACCTTCTAGGCAAAGGTTTTATCCATTTTAGTATTTCTCCTTGGGGTGAACCTATACTCTTCGTGTGAAACAAAGATGGTTCCTTGCATATGTGCATAGATTACCGCCAGCTAAATAAGGTCACTATTAAAAATAAATATCCTCTTCCTAGGATTGATGATCTTTTTAACCAGCTTCAGGGTGCTAGGTGTTTCTCAAAGATAGACCTTTGGTCGGGATACCATCAGTTGAAGGTTAGAGAGTCAGACATTCCCAAAACAACTTTCCGAACCCGATATGGTCATTATGTATTCCTAGTCATGTCCTTTGGGTTGACTAATGCCCCACAGCTTTCATGGATCAATGAATAGGGTGTTCTGTTAGTTTCTAGACCTGTTTGTGATAGTTTTCATTAATAATATTTTGATTTATTCTAAGAGTGAGGAGGACCATACCAATCACCTCTGAATCATCCTTCAGACTCTCAAAGATCATAGATTGTATGCAAAATTTTCCAAGTGTGAATTCTGGCTTAGCGCTATTGCTTTCTTGGGGCATATTGTGTCTAGTGAGGGAATTAAGGTTGATCCCCAAAAAGTTGAGGAAGTGAGAAAATGGCCCAGACCTCGACTCCAACTGACATTCGAATTGTATGGGAGGAGATTTAGGTCGCTAATAGGGTGGTGTGAAGTAGGTGAGATGCGGCTGTTTGGGCCTGATCTTGTTCATCAGGCGATGAAGGATGTGAAAATCATTAGAGAATGACTCAAGACAGCTCAAAGTTGTCAGAAGTCCTACGACGATGTTAGGAGAAGGGATTTGGAGTTTGAGGTTGGAGATTGGGTGTTCTTAAAAGTCTCCCCTATGAAGAGAGTCATGCGATTAGAGAAGAAAGGTAAGCCGAGTCCTCGCTATATAGAGCCATATCAAATTTTGAGAAGGATAGGTGGGGTTGCGTATGAGTTAGAGTTGCCTGCAAGTTTAGGTTCTGTTCATCCGGTATTTCACATATCCATGTTGAAGAAGTGTATGGGAGTCCATTCTTTAGTGTTGCCTGTAGAGGAGATCAAAGTGATAGACTCCTTGTCCTATGAAGAAGAGCTGATTGCAATCTTGGATCACCAAGTTCAAAAGTTGAGAAGCAAAGAGATAGCCTCGGTTAAAGTGTTGTGGAAAAATTAGAAAGCTGAAGAAGCTACTTGGGAATCAGAAGATGACATGCGAGAAAGATACCCAAATCTTATCGATCTAGCGGATGAAGAAGCAGAAGGTACGATCTTTGTTTTATCCTTTCCATGTCCTTAGTATGCTTGTAACCGTGCTTGTCTATATTCTGCATCATCATTCGGGGATGAATGATCCCGGGGGAGGGGGGGTTAATGTAACACCCCACAAAAGTCGTACATGCGTTAGCTCTTATAGTATGCTCATAGCGTTAAAGACCAAAATTTTTTTCTAAGTGTCAAAGAGACTTAGTCTCATATTTGATTTTCAATCTTTGAAGATTTTATTTTTGACCTTTTCGACCCTTAATAGTCATTTTGTTAGCTAGTTCATGATCCGGGAGGTCAATAGGTATTCCCGAATGAGTGTTTTGGATTTTTCGAAACGCGTTTAGACCTCGTTTAGTGTTCCAAAATAGTATACCAACGCGATCTTGGCGCGCCGTGTCGCCCATCGTGTTGGTCAATTTTTGTGTAGGAAAAATTACTAAGGCTCGACGCGATGGTGGGGCGACGCATCAAGTATCGCGTCGATGCCCTGAAGCGCCGCGTTGCCTGCAGCGTCGATAACCAGTTTTCAGCTTTAAAATTTCTGCATCCTAGGGGGTAAATTAGTCATTTTCCCAATCTCTTTTCAACCCTAACATGGAATTTATATCCCCAAATACCAAAATAAGGTTATTTTCATTAAAATCCACCAAGAACACCCCTGGGGTGTCAAACTAAAATCCCTAATAACTCAAGATTCAACCGTGGGTTTTAGAAATTGATTGAAGATTTAGAATATCCAAGTCGAGGGCTTCAAGAATCATCTATCAAATTCCTAATTTGAGGTATGTGGGGTTTTCCTACAATTTCATGGGCATCGAAATCTTCATTAAATCATGCAATGGGTTTAGAAATCATGATTTTACGGAAAGGGTTGAATTTACAATTGCTAGCATATTTTAGAAGCTTTAATTCATGTTATTTTGGTCTTTAGGCCTTCCCCTAAATTGATTTGAAATTCTATATATATGTATACATGTGTTTAAGGATGAATATTCAATTGAGAGCTTGAATCATAAAGAATCCCTCTCTTGTTATGATTTTTCCCATCTTTTATATGATATGAATTATTTTGAAATGAATCTTGAAAAACATGATATGAAATGTCTTGATTGTTGCTATGACTTGAATATAATTTTTGAATTCAAAAGAGAGGGTTGTGTATGTTGATAAATTTTGAATACACATTTAATGAAAGAGTTTCATGTTTGCCGAATTGTACAAGACCACCACATGTTTGAGGAAAGAATGAGAATTTTTGTATAGTTTTGATTTGTGCTTTCGGAACATGAAATCTCTTATACTATTTACACACTTGGGTGGTCTGAATTATGTCTTAAAGAAAGAATTATGTGTGATACATTATGGCTTATAAATAGGACTTGGAAGTCTTGGTATGACGACACCAACTCAGATAATGCCATGGTAATTCAGAACAGAGCAGAATGCATCTTTGAAATCAGATTTTCAGATTTTGAAACTAGAATGATGCATTTTTAGAAATGTTTAAAATTGGGCACAAATAAATGTTAGGTGGTTCCCCGAAGAAGGCACGAGTTCAGACAACTCATTACCCAAAATCGTGTTTTGCCGACATAGGTATATTATTCTACCATGGCCTAGTGCCCTGTGGCGTATTCAGACTCAGACACTCCAACCCTTGCGGCAAACTTGGGTTGGTGGCTTCCCCGCCGAGTCAATGGTGGATTTCATATAGCCCGTGGAATATCATACTTGTAGGGGAGTGCCACCTAACTCAGAAGTAACATAAAGACTAGAAGTACACTGTCATGACTGTTTTATGATCTTTAATAAGTGCCCATGTGTTTTGAACTACATTATGCATGATGTTTTGAAATATGCTCTCATCTACTTTATATTACAAATACATTATTTTGGATTTCTACGTGTAACAGTACAATTGTATTGACCCCTTACCTTTCAGGTTCCGAGGCTCAATCTAGGGGTCCTGATAAGCAGTAAATCACAGAGTTTAGTTGGTGAGCCTTCCATATTTCAGAAGGCATATCTTTCCCCCAGTCATTTATCTTATCATTACTATGGTTTTGGTCTACTGGGGGCCTTGTCCCAGTTTTCAGTTAGCTTTGTTTTATATGTAATAGAGATTTCACAGATTGAGATAGATGTCATTCAGATATTATTTAGATGTTGTCTAATTGCATACTTTATTATTACTTTGAATTCAGAATGATCATGATTCCGTTCTAAGTTATATTTTTGCATTTCCTTTTTGTATTTGAACGGTGTATATGATCACAAGTTAGAAGGGCATCCGGGCCTTCATGGTTTGGATTGCTTGTTACGGTTAGGGCCTCAGTTCGGGTCGTGACATCAGGCCTGGTAATAGTAAGGTAATTTAATCTCTCAACTAATAGCCGAAATATAGTTGGATCAAGAAGAAGGTCGCCTTCCTCCTGGTAATACTTTACATTCAATTCTAATGAAGTATCTATAGAGGAGGAATCCTGAAGATCTGCCAAAGAAATCAAATCTTGGGTATATTTGTGTTGATTTAGAAAAACACCGGATGAATCACGATGAACTTTCAAACCCAAGAAATATGTAAGAGTACCAAGATCTTTCATATGAAAAGAATCCTTAAGTTCCTGTTGCAGCCTAGTGATTAGTGAAGAATCAGTTCCTGTAATAATAATGTTATCTATAGATACCAAAAGAAGAACACAACCTGTGTGTGTTTTCCGAAGAAACAAAGATGAGTCATATTTGCTTTGCCCAAAAGAGAATTGTAGCAAAGTAGACCGAAATTTGTCAAACCAAGCTCTGGGAGCTTGTTTTAATCCATACAAAAAACGCTTCAATTTGCATACATCTGATGTAGGAAATGAGAACAAACCTGGTGGAGGTTTCATATAAATATCCTCTTTGAGATCACTATGAAGAAAAATTTTTTTGACATCCATTTGATGAAGAGTCCAGTTTTGTGAAGTAGCAATGGCAATAATAGTTTGCACCATCGTCATTTTTGCTACCGGTGCAAAAGTCTCTTCATAGTTCACACCATACTCCTGCTTGTTACCAAGAACAACCAATCAAGCTTTGTATCGATCAAGAGTTCTATCAGAATGAAGTATAATTGAATAAACCCATTTACATCCAATTGGATGGACATTTGAAGGACATGAAACAATATCCCATGTGTCATTTTCTTTAAGAGCCAAAAGTTTGAAAGCTTGTGAGTAACAAGTTAGAATAGAAATGGTGGATAAATTAGATGAAAATCCATACTAATTAGGAGTACGAGGTACTCTCATAGATCGCTGAGTGGGCTCAAGAGGAGCAGGCCTTGAATAATTCTCAGATTCTAGTTGTGGAGCAGTTTCAGGTGGCGGATCAATATCAAGAGGGGGTAAAGTTGGCCGCCGACGTTCATACAAAAATCCAGGTTTGAACCTCTTAGAAGAATATGACAAATCCTCAAAAGTAGGAAGAAGAAGAGAAGCAGGAGATAACTCAACTTGAGTAGGAAAACAATACTAATTCTCAAAGAAAACAACATTCCTAGAAACATGAAATTTATTAGAACATAGATCATACCAGAGAAAACCTTTCTATAAAGTACTATAACCCATAAAAACACATTTAGTAGACTGAATAGAAAGTTTATCACACTGAGAAGGACAAAGACGCACAAAACAAATACAACCAAATGTATGAAAATTATCATAACTTGGATTTTTGTGATAAAGACGAAAATATGGACATTCAAGATTTAGGACTTTAGATAGTAGTCTATTAATTAAGTAAACAACAGTAGACAAAGCTTTCACCCAATACTTAGATGGAACAAAGGACTCTATCAATAAAGTACGAGTGACATCTAAAAGATGACAATTTTTACGTTCAGCAAACCCATTTTGTTGTGGTGTATATGGACAGGAGTATTGTGAGACAATTCCTTTTTTCAAGAAATTTTTTTTTGAACTCATAAGACATATACTCTCCACCAGATCTTAATAAATTGATGCAAGTAGAAAATTGAGTCTCAATATAGGCCAAAAATGTCCTGAATATGAAAAATACCTCATATTTGGAACGAAGAAAATATACCCATGTAAATCGACTATAATCATCTATAAATGTCACAAAGTACTTGAAATGAGCGTGAGAAACAATTGGTGAAATACCCCAAACATCACTATGAATGACATCAAAACACTTAGTAGCATGACTACCAAAATTAGGAAAAGGAATAATTTTACTCTTGCCTAATTTACAAGTAGAACAATCAAAAGAGGCAGTGGAAAATTGATTTTTGTTCCCCAATAAATCCGAATTTGATAAGTGAGATAACACAATAGAATTTGGATGTCCTAAGTGCTTATGCTATACCTCAGTCTTACTAGGTGTAGAAGTACAAGCAAATGATAGAACACGAGGAATGGAAAAGTGTATAGGAAATAGTCGTCCAACTTTAGGCCCCTTCGCAATTATCGTTCCCGACACCTGATCCTGCAAAAGATAATAATTATGAGAAAAATTCACATCACAATTGTTATCTACCAATTGTCCAACTGAAATAAGACTAGTGGAGATCTTTGGTGACACAAAAACATTGTTAAAAGTTTTAGTAATATCCCTAACCTTGGTAATGGGTAAATTACTACCATTGGCAACTTGAATTTGTGATGGACCATGATACTTACAAACATTTTTTAGCATACTAGATGAGTTGGTCATATGATTGGAAGCTCCAGAATCAACAATCCAAAAATTAGATGTAAGATCATTACCTTGTAGCCCTAAAGCTGAAAAAACTGACATGATCATTTGTCTTACCATTTCAGGAGTAAGAAATTGTCCCGAAGATGAGTTCTCAGTAGTGAAATCATTTGTCCCAACTTGAAAAGCATTAACCTTACGGTTTTGAGGGCATGTGAGACACTCTATGATAATGTGTCCTTATTGTTTGCAATAATTACAAAACTTCCTGCCATAATTGCTAGAAATATGACAATATCCCTTGCAACTGTACCATTGAGTTCTAGTCATATCCCTACCCTTTCTTTTAACTTGGGCAGAAAATGCAACAACAATATCATCAACTTGCTTGAAAGCATTTTGTGTGACAAAACGCTGCTCTTCATGAAGTAATTCCCTAAAACAAACCTTCAAGGAGGGAGATGGGTCACGATTCATCAAGTGGGAGAGAACACTCTCAAACTCAGAGCGTAACTTTATCAAAAATTGATCTTGCTTGCTTTGCTTATGAAATTGTTGAATTACAGAGAAATTCAGCAGGTGTTTTGGCATAAACAATATCTGTAAATTCAACCTATAAGTTCTGAAATTCAAAAAAATAATCCTGAATAGAAAGACTTCCTTAAGAGTAATTAGCAATTTCGTACTCTAAGTGAAAGCGTCGGGCACTATTATCTTGGTTGTACACCCTTTGTAAATAATCTCACATGGCTTTAGCTGTCTTGTAAGGCCTGAGATTAAGAACAATAAGAGGGTTAGTTGACCCTAAAAGCCATGTCATCAGCCGAACATCTTTAATCTTCCATTCTCCTAATTTTGTAGGATCAGTAGGAGCAGGAGCGGCTCCATCTATATGGCCCCATAGTTCTTTTCCAGTGACAAATAATTGAAACTGAAACTCCCATGATGAAAAATTCTTTCCAGTGAAACGATCAGTGAATGATTCAAACAAAAATAAAGTCATATTTATGAAAACTAGAAACACTGACTCAAAAAGAATAACCAAAATGACCAAGATCAAAGTCCAAGGTGTTAATTGTCGAGGGACAATCAACAAAAAATTGAAACTTTTCAAAAAGACTGAAAGGAACTACAAATAAACTCTATGAAACTAGACAACCAAGAGAAGGCTCTGATACCATGCCAATTTTCTGCTAATGCCTCTCAATATTGAGAGTCTTGCCATTAAATAGAAAATATTCAATGATTACATCCCTAAAGATCTGTCTTCCTATCCGTAAATATTAGCTTTTCTATCCCCGTAAATCCGCTATTCTATCCCACCAAATCTGCTCTACTAAAACCACTATTATTATCTTTAACTATTTAATCAAATCTATGTAATTACACTAATATACAATAATATATGGTTACATTAATATATACAATATTTACATCATGCTAACAAATTTATGCCATGTATGGACTTAGGTATTAACTTATTATTTGTACTAAAATGGCGGGATTACTATCTCATATAAAAGGTGAGATTAAATAATATCATGAGGTATCCTTACTTATCCCATCTCGCGTGAAAAATTTGAAGGCGGGGGAGGCTATGAGGGACGGGTGGGGATAGAGTGAAAAGGTCATGTATTCAAGATTTGAAGGCGGGGAGGCACATGAGTGGATTTCTGCTTTAGTACCCCATCAAACTTTTGACCTTAAGGGTTCTGGTCAAATATATGACCTTTTTCAACATATATAAACAACAATGCCGATCCTCAATCATTGATGAGGATCAAATTGATCGAACAAAAATTAGGGATAAACGAGATTACCTAAAGAAGTAATAACTGAATTGTTCTTGAACAGTTTTCTCTAAGAGCTCTTATTGGAACTCTGAAGAAAAGAGAGAAGTTGTTATTGATTTACTCGAGAGAATCCTGTCTAATCATTACAATGGAGAATCCAGCTGCTTATACAGTGATCCTAACCGTATTCAGGATTCCAGTCAAAATGTCAGTTATAACTAACTTCCTTAACAGCTACTTATAATTTTTCTCTTCTATGGCTTTCATAATCTATATGGATGACACATAAACAACACATCATCACATTAGTTTAGTTGGACCTTGAGTAAAAACACATTAACTCCTTGTGGCAAATTTTTGGTGTTTTTAAATTCATTTTGTCACGCGTAAGGGTGTTTTAATTATCGGGCATAATTGGAGGACGAAAGTAATAAATCACGTCAATTGTTTAGGAGTATTTTCAACACTTCTCTCTTTAATATATAAACTACATTGAATCTCATCTAGTGTAGAGAAAGATTCCAATGTAGTGATAATGAGGGTATAAAAGTTATTTCGCATCACATGCTTAAACATTATATTGCGCTTTGATAATGAAATTGGACTATATTGGAATCCAAATTTTATGTTCAAATTAATTTTCTAAGATTCATACTTAATGGACCAAAAGTGATATACAATAATATTATAAGTAAAATATTTGTTCAAAACAACTCATCCATGGACGTTGCATACATACAATATCTCATCCATTTTAATAAAGAACACAAGTACTGTCTGTTGCATCCATAATTTCACCCCTAGGTTAAATAAGGCACGACTTTGGCACTCAAAAACAATTATTTTAAAAAATTAAGAGAGTCTCCATCGAATAAAGAACACAAGTACTGTCAGTCCATTATTAAAGTTGATCACTTTATCAAGAAATGAATTAAGTCCTGCTTTAATAGTTTACTTAAAGCTTGTCTTCTCCCGTATTTTCTGCAACATATTCCTTAATGTTGAATGCCAACTCTTTAAGCTGAGGGCTTCCATACACTTTGATAAGCTTTAATGAAGCAATATCCCCAAAACTCTCTGGAATCTCTATAAGCTCATGACAGTATTCTATATATAATTCCTCGAGCACAGGAAATGATTCATCTGCAATAACCTGCCATTCAGAAAAAGACACCATACAATTTAAGAGATTTGAGAATCTGGAAGGTGAGGTCTTTCATGTTCCATGCTTTTCCTCCCTGGATGATAGTGTATTCTAGACACAGTTTTTGAAGGTTGGGTAGTGATCTCCCAATTCCTGAAAGTGCATCTGATGTCAGATTGATGCCACCCATTTCTACTTCTTTCAAGCTCGAAGGGAAGTGAAAATCAAACTGATGTACATGTGTACCCCCACAGCTCAAAAAATATGCGTGAACTATTTCAAGTTTATTAAGGAGATCCAATCGTGGAAAATAAATCTGCTCTGCTTCTGAACACTCCATGCTGAATTCAAGGGTTCGAAGATTGGGGAACCTTTTAAAAATATTCTCTGAGTCTACCGAACAGGAAAGGTTGAGAAACTTTAACGATGTTAGATTCTCTAACTTTGTTGGTTGGCCACTATCTGAATTAAAGACAAAGCAACTATGGATGTCCACATGTCGTAGCTTTGCTACATTCCAGATAATAGGTGATAATACCATGTTTGATTCCCAGTAAATCACCTTCAGAGTTTCTAGATTGCAGAGGTTTGAAAATGATGGAGGGAGAGCTTTTGCCTCCATCTGAATGATTAAGCACCTCAAATGAACAAGCATACCGATTTCATTCAGCAAATTATCTGTCAACTTTACTTTCCTCAAGTCCAACATTTTAAGAAGCCTCAGGTGTCTTAAGTGAAGAACATAGGTATACCAAAATTCATGTTTTAAGTGTATCTACAAAGAGAGGAGGTGTTTAGCACAAGTATTTTTCTTTTCTGGATTGGAAAGGAAAGGAATTTCGTTCGTATGAAGATGTTCATCATAATGAATGATCATTCCACGTAGCATCGGATCTGAAGAAGAAGAGGAAGACAGAACAGTTGAACTCATCAAGTCAAACAACTTTTCCTTTCTATCTTTTATCAAACAAAAATCATGCACAAGATCATGAATTTGGCAGATCTGTTCCCTAACACCTCTCATGGTTAACAAGCTACTAGAAATTAACTCATCCACATAAACGTCCATTACTTCTTCCACACTCTTCAAATCAGTTGGTTCCACAAGTCCTTCACCACCCCATAAATCTCCAATTGAGAGATCATAATATCTTTGTCCTTTGGATAACTTGCAAGGTACAGAACACATGGCTTTAGGTGATCTGACAATTGGTAATAACTTAATTGCATCACCTTCATCACTTCCTCTTCATCCTTAAAAATAAAGGAACTCAAATTATTGAGAGCTTCAAGCTACAAAGCCTCTTTCTTTTCCATCCTTGAAATGACTCCGCCGATCAAATCAAGTACCAAAGAAAGCCCATCACACTTTTGGGCTATTTTTTCTCCAACATACTTTAGTTCATCAGGGCAATGTTCTTCTCCGAAAACCCTTTTCTCTAACAACTCCCAACTTTCTTCTGGTCTTAGCAATCGAAGATCAAGAGGATCACTGTGGCATTTTCCATGCAAAGACACTTCCTTTTTTTGACTTGTTAAAATAACTCTCTTCCTTTCTGAAATTCAGTTGGAAAAGGTCTTGTTAGCTCATCCCATGTTTCAGTGTCCCAAAAATCATCCAAGACAATAAGGTACCTATTACAACCCAAATCGAGGCCCTGGCCGTGACGAGCATCCCGAACCATGAAGGCCCGGACACCCTTCTAACTTGAAATCATATACACTATTCATACACAATAAGGAAGTGACGAAACTTATAACAAAACGGAACCATGGTCATAAATCTGATAAAAGTTCGACAGTAGAGAATGACAATCCAAAACCATCTAACAATGCCTGGAAAACCGTTTGCGAAATCTCTACTACATGATCACTAACACAATCTAAAAACTGGGACAAGGCCCCCATTAGACCAAAACCATATCTAAAAACAGTTGTCTGAAAGTAAATAGGCTTTCTGGAACAAAGAAGGCTCACCAACTAGATACTGCAACTCTGTCTAATAAAATCTACTGCTTTTCTGGACCCCTAGACTGAGCCTCAGAACTTGGAGAGAGGAAGGGGTCAATACAACTGTACTGGTATACGGAGTAATCCAAAAATGAAATAAAAGGTTTTTATATAACATAAATGAGAGCTGCTATGAAACCCCTTATTGCAAAATAGTTCGAAAACACATGGGCATAGTATAACGATTTTTAAACAACAATGTAACACTACTGAGCTAGGTGGTACACCCTATAATTTACACCAACTGGCAAATCCCGATTGTCGCCAAGATCTGAGTATTAGTGAGGAGAGAGAGACACAAGATCACACAGTGGGGTGTCTTCATCCCAATCAAGTCCATGTGTCAGGGTTGGGCTCAAGATAACAAAGCAGGGCTCCTAACCATTTATCCCGAATAGGGAGGACACATTATTAGGTACACAAGATCACACAGCATGGTACCGAGTTTCCCGTGTCGGCAATTCACGATTTCCAGCATAGAGTCATTTGACCCGAGCTTTCTTCGGGTAACCACCTAACTCACATAAAGTCAAGTATTAAGCTCAATTCAATCAATCACATATCACACTCTGCAGGGTATCGTCATACCCGACTTGCAAGTCATCAGAATCACATCAATTCTCCAACTTCTCATGCTATTTACACCATGCACATATATAAGACTTTCACACACATCAAACACAGGCACCATGGTTCTCAACATGTAATAGTTCAAGAAGTTTTATCATTTATGAGTAGTATCATATCAATTTCAAAAACTCATGCACTCAATAGTTTAACAAAAGAATAATATGGGGTATAAAACATTATCATGGGGGATATTAAAGAACTCACAATCTATACACATTGCATCCTTTAGAAATTCCAATCACATGTTCACAATTCAACTATTGATATATATTCAAACAGACAACCCCATGATATTTTAATATTTCTTTCAAATATATATATATATATATATATATATATATATATATATATATACTTGTACAAATTTAACAGCTTGTATGAATTCTTTTCGAAAGCATGCCCATGAAATTTAGGACAACCCCACATACCTCTATTTAAGAAATTGAAGAATGCTCCTTGACGCCTATGGCTTAGGAATTCTAAATCTCCAATTTGTTTCAAAAACCCACGGTTGAATCTTGAGTTATTTGGGATTCTTATTTGAACCCCTAGGGAGAGTTCTTGATGGATTTTGGTGAGAGTAGGTGAATTTTGGTGTAATAGGGATTAAATCCTATGTTGAAGGTGCTAAGGGGTTTGAAAATACCTCCAAATACCCTTAATTAAACGGGTATTAAAATATAATTGGGAGCCCGATTTCATGGGTCACCGCGATGCGCCACAATCGCGGTGGCTCACTGGAAATTGACAAATGGGAATTTGGCCCACTCCACAACACGCCACCATCGCGGAGTCTTACTGAAAATTGACCATCGTCATTTACACCCTCTCCACGATGCACCAAAGGCAGGAATGACGGTGTTTTACGACTAAGACTTAAATTAACCATAACTTCTTGCCCGGGTATTGGAGATGAATCTTATATCGACAGAAATCTTATTCAATTTCCCACATGACAAAAAGTCGAAATTAGGGAAATTATGCATGGTTTAAACTTTAATCACTTTGAAAGTCAAAAGAAATGAGGCTAAGTCTCTTAGACACTATTCTAGTCCTTCAACCTAGGAGCGTACTACCCCAAGGTAACATATAGATGATGCAGGGTGTTACATTATCCCCCCCTTGAGATCATTCATCCCTGAATGATGACGCGGAACACAGACAAGCACGATTTCAAGTATACTAAGGCATAGGAAAGGA
This sequence comes from Capsicum annuum, assembly GCF_002878395.1. Taxonomy (NCBI): domain Eukaryota; kingdom Viridiplantae; phylum Streptophyta; class Magnoliopsida; order Solanales; family Solanaceae; genus Capsicum; species Capsicum annuum. The sequence continues at coordinate 214,815,945 of NC_061115.1, read as the reverse complement.
AAAATATAGGACAAGGATTTTACCTTCCATATTCACCACCCACTGGATCAAATAAGAATGGGTATCTAGTTCGCATGTCATCTTCAGATTCCCAAGTTGCCTCTTCAATTTTCTGGTTTCTCCACAACACTTTAGCTGAGGCTATCTCTTTGCTCCTAAATTTTCTAAGTTGACGATCTAAGATTGCTATAGGCTCTTCTTCATAAGACAAAGAGTCCGTTACCTTGATCTCCTCTATAGGCAACACTATAGAATGGTCTCCAATACATTTCTTCAACATGGACACATGAAATACTGGATGAACGGAACCTAAACTAGCAGGCAACTCTAACTCATACGCAACTACTCCTATCCTTTTCAAGATTTGATATGGTCCTATATAGCGAGGACTCAACTTACCTTTCTTCCCAAACCACATGACTCCCTTCATAGGGGAAACTTTTAGGAATACCCAATCACCAACCTCGAATTCTAACACCGTCCTTCTAACATCGGCATAGGATTTCTATCTACTTTGCGCTATCTTAAGTCATTACCTAATAAGTTTCACATCTTCCATTGACTGATGAACAAGATCAGGCCCGTACGATTGAATCTCGCCCACCTCATATTACCCTATAGGCGACCTACATGTTCTTCAGTACAATGCTTCAAAAGGAGCCATCTTAATACTAGCATAGTAGTTATTATTATATGCAAACTCTATTAGTGGCAATTGATCCATCCAACTACCCTTGAAATTAATCACACAGGCTCTCATCATATCCTCAAGGGTCTAAATGGTGCGCTCAGCTTTCCCATCCATCTGAGGGTGGAATGTAGTACTTAGGTTCACTTGGGTACCTAAATCCTCTAAAACAACCTCCAAAACTATGAAGAAAATTACGTACCTCTATCGTATATGATGGATATCGGAGCCCTATGCAAGTGAACTATCTCCTCAATGTGCCTGGCATAGTCATCTCCTGAAAAGTTGGTCCTAACAGGCAGAAAATAGGCTAACTTAGTCAGCCAATCAACAATCACCCAAATAGAATCATATTGGTTTCAGGACCTCGGAAGTCCTGTAATGAAATCCATATTGATCATCTCCCACTTCCACAGAGGTAAATCTATATCTTGGGATGCACCACCTGGCCTCAAATGCTCTACTTTAACTTGCTAACAATTCAAACACTTGGCAACAAAGTTAGCCATATCACAATTTATATTGTTCCACCAATAAATGGTTTTCAGATCATGATACATTTTTGTAGATCCAGGGTGAACAACATACCTCAAAGTGTGAGCTTCGACAAGGATTCTATCCGGCAAACCATCAACATCTGGTACACATAATCTACCCTGATACCTCAAAATACCATCCCTACCAATTATGAAGGACATCACCTTCTGTTGACCCATATCTTTCTTGATCTACATCAAGATGGGGTCTTCAACCTAGTTCTCTTTAACTTCTGCATAAAAAGAAGATTTAGCTATCTCATGAACAACCATTCTCCCATCTTCAGAATCCAAGATTCGCGCTCCTAGATTAGCAAACCGGTGAATATCCCTCACCATCTCCCTTTTCTCTTCCTAAACATAAGAAAGAATGACCATAGACAACCTGCTGAGGGCGTCGGCTACCATATTTTCCTTGTTCGGATGATAGTACAGGCTCATGTCGTAATCCTTTAGCAATTCCATCCAGCGCCTCTGGCTGAGGTTTAGTTATTTCTGCGAGAAAACATACTGTAAACTCTTATGGTCAGTGAACATAACAACATGTACACAAATAGTGTCACCAGATCTTAAGTACAAAAACCACAGCCACTAACTCCAAGTCATGAGTGGGGTAGTTCCACTCGTGCACCTTCAACTGCCGAGATGCATAAGCCACTACCATACCATGCTGCATAAGTACACAACCAATTCCTACTTGGGACGTATCAAAATACATAACAAAACACTCTGTACCTTTCGGAAGAGTCAAAATAGGAGCAGTAGTCAACTTGTCTTTCAACTTCTCAAAACTATTCTCATAAGAGTCAGACCACAAAAACTTCACCTTTTTCTGAGTCAACTTAGTAAGTGGTGCAGCTATGGAAGAAAAACTCTCTACGAATCTTCTGTAATAACCTTCCAAACCCAAGAAGCTTCGAATGTCGGTTGGAGTCGTGGGTCTAGGCCATTTCCTCACTGCCTCAACCTTTTGGTGATCAACCTTAATCCCCTCGCTAGACATAATATGCCCTAAGAAAGCAATAACATTTAACCAGAATTCACACTTGGAGAACTTTGCATACAATCTATGATCTTTGAGAGTCTGGAGGATAATTCGGAGGTAAGTGGCATGGTCCTTCTTACTTTTAGAGTAAATTAAGATGACCTCAATAAAAACTATAACAAACAGGTCTAGGAACAGATGGAAGACCCTATTCATTAGGTCCATGAAAGCTATAGGAGCATTAGTCAACCTGAAAAACATGACTAAGAATTCATAATGACCATATCTGGGTCAGAAGGCTATTTTTGGAATGTTCGACTCCCTAACTTTCAACTGATTATATCCCGAATGAAGGTCTATTTTAGAAAAACACTTAGCACCCTGAAGTTGGTCAAAGAGGTCATCAATCCAGAGAGGATATTTATTATTAATAGTGACCTTATTCAGTTGACGGTAATATATGCACAAACGCAGGAAATCATCTTTCTTTCACACGAAGAGTACAGGTGCACCCTAGGGAGAAACACTAGGTCTGATAAAACCTTTACCTAGGAGATGTGCTAGCTGTTCTTTCAACTCTTTTACGTCTGTAGGATCCATTCTATATGGAGAAATAGAAATAGGATGGGTATCTGGCAACACATCAATGCCAAAATCTATCTCCCTATCAGGTGGAATTCCTGGGAGATCATCAGGAAAACCTTTTGGGAATTCATTTACTACGAGGATAGAATGAAGAGAAAGACTTTCAACATTAGAATCTTTAACTAAATAAGATAATACAAGCAACCCTTGGAAATAAGTTTACGGGCTCTGAGATAAGATATGAAGTTCCCTCTAGGTGCTAAAGAGTGCCCTTCCCACTCTATTGCTGGATCATTCAAAAAAGAAAAGGTAACCCTTCAGTTTCTACATTCTAGTGTTGCATAACACCGATGGAGCTAGTCCATCCCTAGGATAGCATCAAAAGGAACCATATTAAGTTCTATGAGGTCTGCCATAGTATCCCTACTAAGAATAGACACAATAAAATTTTTATACACCCTCCTAGCCACAATAGAATCATCCACCAGAGTGGAAACAGAGAAAGATTTAGCAATCACATCGAGCTCACACCAGAAACTAACAGCCACATATTGGGTCACATAAGATAATTTAGAACGGGATCAAGCAACACATAAATGTCACGAGGAAATATTTTTAACATACTGGTAACCATAGCAGTTGGTCAAAGCATACAGCAGGTTGCGACCACCCCCGGCAGCTGAAGTGGCTCCCTTCTGAGGTGCTAGTGTAGAAGAATTCGCCTGGGAATTGGCTCCCCCAACATTACCTCCTGTAATAGGGCAATCTCTTTGAAGGTGTCCCACCTGACCGCAGGAATAACAATTTCTCCTTTCAAAGTAACACTTTCCAACATGATTCTTCCCGCAGATATTATAACGGGGAAAAGATCTGGCGGGCGGCGCTACACTGCCCTGTGACTATATATCCTGAGCTCTGGGTCCATGACTAGTCTAAAAACTCTGAGATTGCCTATCCACTAGGGGTATGGGCGCTGGGGAGCTAGCTGCAGACTGCGCCTTGCCCTAAAATTTCTTCTTTTTCCATTTGTTACCTCAATTACCGCTCTGCTGCTGACTGGGGTTCTGATCCGTTGTTCTGGCTCTATTTGCCTGCCTGTCCTTCTCCTTAGACATGGAAATTTTCTTTTTCTTCTCATCCACCTAATGTGGATTGATAGCCTAGCACGGTCCATGTATCTATTTAGCATTGCTCCTTGGCATTTAAACGCTAGATTATCGAAAAGGCCGGATACAAATTTTCGCATCCAGGCTCTCATATTACTTGCCACTTCTAGTGCATAATGAGCCAGCTGATTAAACTTCAGAGTGTACTCCTGGACACTCATCTTCCCCTGTTTAAGATTTATGAATTCCTCTGCTTTGGCTTCCCTCAACTCTAGAGGAAAGAATTGATCAAGAAAAACTTCTACGAACTCATCCCAAACTGTGGGCTCAGTACTCTCCCCTTTGGCATCCTTCCACTCATTGTACCATTGGTTCGCTACATCCTTAAGCTGGTATGCTGTTAACTCAACCCCTTCCATATGATCCACATGCATTACTTTAAAAATCTTCTCCATTTCATTTACGAACTCCTGTGGGTCCTCTTCTACTTTAGTGCCAGAGAATTTGGGCGGGTCTATTTTCATGAACTGGCCCACCCTAATTGCCTCAAAAGTAACAAATGTAGACCCACTATCCTCCGACCTTTGAGTTTGTGCGGCTACAAGTTATGCAAGTATGTGAATGGACTATCTGAATTCTGAATTCTGCATTCGATGTACAATTTGGCATAGTCATCTCCCGAATAGTTGGTCTTAACAGGAAGAAAATGGGCTAACTTGGTTAGCTGATCAACAATCACCCAAATAGGATCATATTGGTTTTGGGACCTCGAAAGTGCTGTAATGAAATCCATATTGATCATCTCCCACTTCCACAGAGGTAAAGCTATCTCTTGGGATGCACCACCTGGCCTCAAATTCTCTACTTTAACTTGCTGATAATTCAAACACTTGGCAACAAAGTTAGCCACATCATGCTTCATATTGTTCCACCAATAAATAGTTTTCAAATCATGATACATATTTGTAGAGCCAGGGTGAGCAACATACCTTGAAGTGTGAGCTTCAACAAGGATTCTCTCCTACAAACCATCAATATCTGGTACACATAATCTACCCTGATAGATCAAAATACCATCCTCACCAATTATGAAGGACATCACCTTCTGTTGACCCATATCTTTCTTGATTTGCATCAAGATGGGGTCTTCAACCTGCTTCTCTTTAACTTCTGCACAAAAGGAAGATTTAGATATCTCGTGAACAAGCATTCCCCCATCTTTGAAATCCAAGAGTCGCACTCCTAGATTAGAAAGTCGGTGAATATCCCTCACTATCTCCCTTTTCTCTTTCTCAACATGAGAAAGACTGCCCATAGACAACCTGCTGAGGGCATCGGCTACCATATTTACCTTCCCTGGATGATAGTGCAGGCTCATGTCATAATCCTTTAGCAATTCCATCCAGCGCCTCTGCCTAAGGTTCAGTTCTTTCAGCGAGAAAACATACTATAAACTCTTGTGGTCAGTAAACATATCAACATGTACACCATACAAATAGTGCTGCCAGATCTTAAGTACAAAAATTACAGCAGCTAACTCCAAGTCATGAGTGGGGTAGTTCCGCTCGTGCTCCTTCAACTGCCGAGATGCTTAAAAACACTCTGTACCTTTCGGTAGAGTCAAAATAGGAGCAGTAGTCAACTTGTCTTTCAACTTCTCAAAACTATTCTCACAAGAGTCAGACCATAAAAACTTCACCTTTTTCTGAGTCAACTTAGTAAGTGGTGCAGCTATGGAAGAGAAAATCTCTACGAACCTTCTATAATAACCCGTCAAATCCAAGAAGCTCTGAATGTCAGTTAGAGGTATATGTCTAGGCCATTTCCTCACTGCCTCAACCTTTTGGTGATCAACCTTAATCTCCTCACTAGACACAATATGCCCCAAGAAAACAATGGCATTTAACCAGAATTCACACTTGGAGAACTTTGCATACAACCTATGATCTTTGAGAGTCTGGAGGATAATTCAGAGATGACTGGCATGGTCCTCCTCACTTTTGGAGTAAATCAAGATGTCATCAATAAAAACTATGACAAACAAGTCTAGGAACTGATGGAAGACCATGAAAGATATAAGAGCATTAATCAACCCGAAAGACATGACTAAGAATTCATAATGACCACATCTGGTTTATAAGGCTATTTTTGGAATGTCTGACTCCCTAACTTTCAAATGATGATATCCCAAACGAAGGTCTATTTTAAAAAAATACTTAGCACCTTGAAGTTGATCAAAGAGGTCATCAATCCTAGGGAGATGATATTTATTTTTAACAGTGACCTTATTCAGTTGACGGTAATCTATGCACATACGCAAGGAACCATCTTTCTTTCGCATGAAGAGTACAGGTGCACCCCAAGGAGAAACACTAGGTCTGATAAAACCTTTATCTAGGAGATCTGCTAGCCGTTCTTTTAACTCTTTTACCTCTGCAGGAGCCATTCTATATGGCGGAATAGAAATAGGATAGGTATATGGCAACACATCAATGCCAAAATCTATCTCCCTATCCGGTGGAATTCCTAGGAGATCATCAGGAAAAACTTTTGGGAATTCATTTACTACGGGGACAGACTGAAGAGAAAGGCTTTTGGCGTTCGAATCTTTAACCCAAATTAGATGATATAGGCAACCCTAGGAAATAAGTTTACGGGCTCTGAGATAAGATATGAAGTGACCTCTAGGTGCTAAAGAGTGCCCTTCCTACTCTATTACTGGCTTATTCAGAAAAGAAAAGGTAACCCTTCGAGTTCTACAGTCTAGTATGGCATAACACCGATGGAGCCAGTCCACCCCTAGGATAGCATCAAAAGCAGCCATATCAAGTTTTATGAGGTCTTCCTTAGTATCCCTACTAAGAATTGACACAACACAATTTTATACACCCTCCTAGCCGCAACAAAATCACCCACTGGAGTGGAACACCAGGCTCACACTCGAAACCAACAGCCATATACGGGGTCACATAAGATAAGGTAGACCCAGGATCAAGCAACACCTAAATGTCATAGGGAAAGATTTTTAATATACCTGTAACCACATATAGTGAGGCCTCCGTCTCCTGGAAGTTGGTCAAAGCATACAACTGGTTCCGATCGCTCCTGGCAGTTGAAGTGGCTCCCTTTTAAGATGCTGGTGCGAAAGAATTTGCCTGGGACTTGGCTCCACCAACATTATCTCCTTTAACAGGGCAATCTCTCTGAAGGTGTCCTACCTGACTGTAGGAATAACAATTTCTCTTATCGAAGTAACACTTTCTAGGATGATTCTTCCCGCAGATGTTACAATAGGGAAAAGATCTGGTGGGCTGCGCCACACTGCCCTGTGACTATGTATCTTGAGCTCTGGGTCCATGACTAGTCTAAAAAATCTGAGATCGCCTATCCACTGGGGGTTTGGGCGCTAGGGCGCTAGCTGCAGACTGCGCCTTGCCCCAAAACTTCTTCTTTTGCCATTTGTTTCCCCAATTACTGATCTGCTGTTGACTGGAGTTCTGATCTGCTATTTTAGCTCTCTTTGCCTGCCTGTCCCTCTCCCTAGACTCGGCAATTTTCTTTTTCCTCTCTTTCACCTGCTGTGGACTGATAGCCTAGCAAGGTCTATATCTCTATTTAGCATCTCCCCTTGGCATTCAAGCGCTAGGTCATCGAAAAGGCTGGATACAAATTTCCTCATCCGGGCTCTCATATTTCTTGGTACTTCTAATGCATAACGAGCCAGCTGATTAAACTTCAGAGTGTACTTCTGGACACTCATCTTCCCCTGTTTAAGATTTATTAATTCCTTTGCTTTGGCTTCCCTCAACTCTAGAGGAAAGAATCGATCAAGAAAAGCTTCGACGAACTCATCCCAAATTATGGGCTCAGTACTCTCCCCTTTGGCATCCTCCCACTCATTGTACCATTGGTTCGCTACATCCTTAAGCTAGTATGCTGTTAAATCAACCCCTTCCACCTGATCCACATGCATTACTTTGAAAATCTTCTCCATTTCATTTACGAACTCCTGTGGGTCCTCTTCTACTTTAGTGCCAGAGAATTTGGGCGGGTCCATTCTCATGAACTGGTCCACCCTAATTTCCTCAGAAGTAACAGATGCAGACCCACTATCCTCTGACCTCTGAGTCTGTGCGGCTATCAGCTATGCAAGTATGTGAATGGATTGTCTGAATTCTGCATTCGATATTTCCCTCTGAGAATATTGGGTATGATTAACATTTGCTTTTGGAGTTCGAGGAGGACTGGTCGAGACTGGAGATACTCCGGAGTAGGGACAGGTTCTGGGGTGTGAGTTCTGTTACGGGTCTGAAAACTGGGACAAGGCCCCCCAGTGGATCAAAACCATATCTAAAAATAGTTGTCTAAAAGTAAACAGGCCTTTTGGAATAAAGAAGGCTTACCAACTAGATACTGCAACTCTGTCTGATAAAATCTCTACTTTTTTGGACCACTAGACCGAGCCTCGAAACTTGGAGGGAGGGAGGGGGGGTCAATACAGCTGTACTGGTACGCGGAGTAATCCAAAAACAAAATAAAAGATTTTTATATAATATAAATGAGAGCTGCTATAAAACCCTTTGTTGCAAAATAGTTCGAAAACATATGGGCATAGTATAATGATTTTTCAACAACAATGTAACACTACTGAGATAGGTGGTACACCCTACAATTTTCATCAACTGTCAAATCCCGATTGCCACCAAGATCTGAGTATTAGTGAGGAGAGAAAGACACACAAGATCACACAGTGGGGTGTCTTCATCTCAATCAAGTCCATGTGTCAGGGTTGGGCTCAAGATCACAAAGAAGGTCTCCTAACCATTTGTCCCGAATAGGGAGGACATATAATTAGGTACACAAGATCACACAGCATGGTACCAAGTTTCTCGTGTCGACAATTCACGATTTCCAGCATAGAGTCACTTGACCCGAGCTTTCTTCAGGTAACCACCTAACTCACATAAAGTCAAGCTTTAAGCTCAATTCAATCAATCACATATCATACTCTGCAGGGTATCGTCATACCTGACTTGCAAGTCATCAGTATCACATCAATTATCCAACTTCTCATGCCATTTACACCATGCACATATATAAGACTTTCACAAATATCAAACACAGGCACAATGGTTCTCAACATGTAATAGTTCAAGAAGTTTTATCATTTATGAGTAGTATCATATCAATTTCAAAAACTCATGCACTCAATAGTTTAACACAAGTATAATATGGGGTATAAAACATTATCATGGGGATATTAAAGAATTCACAATCCATACACATTGCATCATTTTGAAATTCCAATCACATGTTCACAATTCAACCATTGATATATATTCAAACAGACAACCCCATGATATTTCAATATTTCTTTCAAAACCATATCCCAAAACATGTTATTGGTATTAAAACGAAAACCTCACTTGTAATAATATATATATATATACTTGTATAAATTTAACATCTTGTATAAATTCTTTTCGAAAGCATGCCCATGAAATTTAGGACAACCCCACGTACCTCTATTTAAGAAATTGAAGGATGCTCCTTGATGCCTACGGCTTAGGGATTCCAAATCTCCAATTTGTTTCGAAAACCTACTGTTGAATCTTGAGTTATTTAGGATTCTTGTTTGAACCCCAAGGGAGAGTTCTTGATGGATTTTGGTGAGAGTAGGTGTATTTTGGTGTAATAGGGATTAAATCCCGCGTTCAAGATGTTAAGGGGTTGGAAAATACCCCCAAATACCCTTAATGAAACGGGTATTAAAATATAACTGGGATCCCGATTTCATGGGCCACCGTGACGTGCCACAATCGCGGTGGCTCACTGAAAATTGACAAATGGGAATTTGGCCCACTCCGCAACATGCCTCCATCGCGGAGTCTCATTGGAAATTGACCATCGTCATTTACACCCTCTTCACGACCTGCCAAGGGCAAGAATGACGGTGTTTTACGACTAAGACTTAAATTAACCATAACTTCTTGCCCTGGTATTGGATTTGGGCGAATCTTATATCGAGGGAAAGCTCATTCAATTTTCCACATGACAAAAAGTTGAAATTAGGGAAATTATGCATTGTTTAAACTTTACTCACTTTGGAAGTCAAAAGAAATGAGTCTAAGTCTCTTAGACACTATTCTAGTCCTTCAACCTAAGACCATACTACCCAAGGTAACACATGGAGGACGTGGGGTCTTACAGTACCTCTTTCCAAACAGTTGTTTCCTTAGCTTATCAGCAACATCATCATCTATGCCATCATCATTGAAACTTCATTGCAAACCAATAACTTGATTGAAAATTTTCTACAACAACTTTTTCTCATTATGCTCCTGGTCGACTGTGCACCAAGCACGAACGTCGAAATGACCAACAACAGACATATCATTATATACTCTATAAGCCAAAGTAGTTTTTCTAATCCCTGGCATACCAACTATGGAAATGATATCTATCTCTGTTGGTCCGCTGGTGAGCTTCCTAATTATCCACTGTGTCTCCTCCTCAAAACTTACAAATATTTTACCAGCAGTTGATGACTTGCTTTCAACTGGCTTGTTAGGAGAGTTTGTAAAAGTGATACTCGTCTTTTGGGAGATCTTCTCTTGTACCTCTTTTTTGACAAGCTTGATCTTTTCTACGGCATCAGGAAGTAAGAAAATAAGCTGCAAGAGACCATGATCTCTGGCAAGAATTGATTTAATGGCATGTTTCGCCTCATATGCCACATCTAGAACACCAATCCAAAGATCTCTATACAATTCTTGTTCCACATTCCCGAAGAATGATCTTATGTGTTCAAGGTGTTCTTTCACCCGGCCAATTTCTTCTTTTATCAAAACAACTGAATAAGCATTGGAGTTGAGCAAGTAATTTAAGTTTCTGAGTAGAAGAGTCATGAATAGCAGTCCATCACTCATGGGAAATTAGAGCTGAGATGAGTCTGCAAGGACATTCAAGAAAACATTCTTGAGATCTTTCCTCAGGAGTTCAATATTTTCCAGCAAGTTTATACTTCCACTGCTTGTTTCCATGGTATTCTCTTCCAAGTTTCGAACAAGAACGGATACCTCCCTGATAAGTGCTCCAACACGTGCCAATAGAACAAATAATTTTTCATAATGAATAAAGTCCTTGGGCACATCAGTAATAATAATCAACAGGAACTCTATCATGATATGAATATTTCGAGCAGAGGTGCTAGGAGTAATAGCATTAACCATGTGTTGTCGTAGCTGAATCAGATATTCTCCAAGAATGTCTGGAGAGGCTTCTAGGAGCTTCTTAATGAAGCATCCAACTTCTGCTGACTTTGAAGCTTCCAAATTTGTAGAACATATGTGCATACCTCCAGTGAAACCGGAATTATATTCAAAAGTAGGTTTACTAGCATGGAATTGATTCGAAAGGAGACTTCATTTTCATCTTCTTCATCTTTATTATCAAGTTGATACGACAAAAGGACAAAACAGAAGTGTCCTACTCTCCCAGCCATAAGTTGAAACTGCGGTAAGATGTATTCAATTGTCTTATGCTCAATGTAACCATTTACTTTCAGCCCATGGAAATCTCTTAAATTCCCAAATACATTCTGAAGAAGCTCATATTGAGTCACTGATGACAAAATCAACTCAGCACGAACCTTGGGTAGATAATGGAGATTCACAAAGAGTGCATGCAAGAGTTCAACGAGCTGATCCTCAGTTATGGTGGCACTTGATTCAGAATGATGATCTGAGATGATAGAACTGTGGATATTTTCACGGAGGTGAGGAGCAATATGATCCTTTAATTTAACCAGCATGTCATCTCCACATTTATGAAAAAGTGACTGAACCATATCATGAGCTTCATATGATAAGAAAGACGTTTCAGCATTAGAACCATCCAAAATGTAATGACAAAGTTGTAAACATGCAGACAAAAATGTCAGCTTTTCAATTTGATCTGTGTCAAGAACAGTTTGATCTTCTTCATTCTTTAACCTCTCTATGAAATCAAGCAGATCGAGAATGTCCTCGCGAAGCACATCAGATGGTACCTGCTAATAGATCAAATGTGTTTCAAAATTTTCAGTGCCACATTTTTACCATCCTATAAAACCTTCAAATAAAACATGGTTTTAAGGATGCAGAGGCAGAAAACTTGCCCATCCTAGTAACTGAAAAGGTTTCGTGTTCAAGAACATGATTTTAAGTATCACAAGATCATATTGACAAACAACAAAACGAGCCAAGTTGTAAACAATAACTTTTGTTAATTGTTGCTGCTTAATTGTAACATCTCTCTGTATTGTGAATCAGTAATGTTTAGCAGTTACTACTTCACTACCTGAGTTGTGTCTAGTTGTATAATTAAACTCACTTCCACTATTAACTTCTTAAATTACATACTCCAAAAAAAGTAAAAGAAATTCACGGTCAAAAGCCACCTAAATGTTATCTAGCTTTTAAAACTTGTTCTTACTCTGGATGTTCACCTGATAACTGCCATTTTACACCTTATCAATAATCTTATATTGTCTCAAGGATTACTCGAAAAAACATACAAATCAGTACAATAACATAGCCACTGTAACCCAATTTGGTGGGGTCTAGGGAGCAGTGGCGGAACCAGGATTTTCACCAAAGGGGTTCACAAGTAAATATATGAACTAATCGAAGGGGATTCGATATCTACTATATCTATATATATATATATAAAAAATAATTTTAACCATATATATTTAGTATAATTTTCGAAGGGGGTTCGGACGAACCTCCTATCCCAAATGTAGCTCCACCCTTGCTGGGAAGGGTTAGATGTATAAAGGGAGTAAGGAGAGTAGCAAGATAAACAAAGCAAATAATCATCCCGGTTAGTACAACAGCATAGCCATGTAATCCCACTGGCGGGTATGAGGAGGGTAGGATGTACAAAAGGAGACTAATTGCATTTATATAATGAAACCTACTTCCACTACTAACCACTACCGTCAACCATCTTCACCATTTCTCATCAATTATAAACATGTACAACTGCCATCCGCGCACAACTAATCTCTAACATCACTATATTAGCCTCCTCCACAGAACCACGACCACCACTAGCCACCATCTTCCGACCAATATAGCTTAGGCTTGAAATTTTCTTTCAAATTATGTATAAAACGGGTCCCATTTTTGTTAATTAAGTAGGCTGGATGACTGGTCAAAATCTTTTTCCATTTTGAAAACAATATAACTTGAAACTTCTTGTTCACACCCTTAATGACATGCTTTTATATGCGCTGACATGTTTAGGGCCACAAGTTTCAAAAGTTTTTAGCGAAAAATCATCCACTTTAGTACAAACAACGTATCCAGTGTGATTACACTGGGGGATCTGGGATGTATAAAGAAAAATAACTATAGCAGAATAGCAAGATAAACTAAACAAAAATTCATCCTAGTCAATATTAGTATAAATACTAATATTGAATGACATACCACTGAGTTGCTTGCTAATTTCTCTATTTCTCCTTCATTTTCTTTTTCTCTTTCCATGTACGCAATTCTCAATATCTGATGTATAAAAAGTACATAAAAAATTCTACTAGTCTCTAATTAACACCAGAAATGTCAATATAGCAAATATTTAGAGAAAAATTAATTAATTAGTAAGGAAGAAAGTATAACACCCAAATATTGTTCCAACATAATCATCATACCTTAAGGTTTAGGATTAAGCTTCGCCAGGAATCCGAAAAATAGTTGTGTGACAGAAAGAATAAGCCGTTTAAAGAAAGAAATTGAAGTAATTAATTGGCTAATGACAAACTTGAGCCACCCAATAGAAACAAGAAGAAGACTTGAATAGTAATTCATTGACTTTTGAAATTAAGCTCTTAAATCTTTTTTAATACTTCCTTTGTTATCAGACAATTGATGTGACACTTTTAGCTTTTCAACATTCCGTGTTTGACAATTGTGTCTTACGGGCTTTAAGTCGTCCTATGTTTCAGTCGATGCTGTTATAATAATTTTAAAAGAAAGCAGTAGAATAAATTTTTAGTTGAAAAATTAATGCAGGTAATGAAACTTTATATAAAACATAAAATTGACATTGTATAAAAATGTCGCTTAAAATTGTCAAACTAATTTCAAACGCAAGTTTTTATAGAGCATTTGTCCAAGATTTCAAATGGAGGGCAAAATTTTCACATTTCGAATAGTTAAAAGGTAAAATAAGACCAGTTTCCTTGTTTGATGCAACCGTGAGTAAGAAAGGTCACTTTTGAGCTGTTCTACTAGTTGAAGGACATATTTGAGTCAAAAACATTAACGACGATGATATTTTTGAGATAAAACGTGACAAAGGGTAAAACTAACTCATTTTAAATATATATATATAAAAAAAAACTCATTTTAAGTAGTTCAAGGATATATTTGACCCTTTTATTTAAAACTAACTCATTATCTGGACTATCTTCCAGATTATGGGCATGTCATGTGAGATGCAACAGACTACAGTGATTTGCCTGGAGATTAGGACCTAAGATCTCCCTTCACATCCATGCTCTAGTCAGGCCTAGATGTGAATGGGTGTTAGAGTCCCACATCAGTTGAAAAATGGACTGGTGATCTACTTATATGAACACCAAATAACTTTTGGAGTTGAGTTAAACCAAATATTTACAACTCCAATCTTGCCATTTTGTTCAAACATTGCATCTCTTACAACAACAAAAAAATCAAGTCTAGGAAGTATCGGAAAGATATATAACTTTCATTACTTTTTTAAGTTGGGAAAAGGCTCAAATATGCCACTGAACTATCAGAAATGACTCATTTATGTTATCCGTTAAAAGTTGGGCTCATTCATGCCATCGCCGTTACAAAACTGGCTCATCCATGCCATTACTTTTTAACAGTCGATTTTTAAAAACAACCTTGCCACGTGACAGCTTATTAGAGGGCCACGTCATTTTTTATTTTATTTTTTTAAAAAATTTAATTTTCTTTTTAATTTTTTTTGATCCATTAAAAAGAATTTTTTGATCAATTAAAAATTAATTTGATTTATACTTTTAAAATTTGATTAATTTTTCATGATCAAACAAATATTTAAAGAATTTTTTTTAAAAAAATCTACTACTAAAATTTATAACCAAACGCTATTCTAATTAAGCATATAGTATGTCTTAGCATACATGAAATATTTTGTCATCCGAATGTAAGTAACTTTTTATTTTTTAATTTTTTTACTAAGCATAGAATGACATCATCAGCATTAGGGGCGGCTCAAGCAAATTTATGGCCTAAGGCAAAAATCAAACGGAGGCCTTGCGTTTTATTTTTTTATATAAAATTTTTCTTTTTTCTATAAATAGTATTTAATATATTTCTTAAAATTTGTAATTTATTATTACTAAACAAAAATAGGCCCCTCAAACTTTGAGGTCTTAGGCGGCCGCCTTTTCTCCTAAAGGGTTGAGCCGCCTCTGATCAGCATTCAACATTTGTACGTAACACTTTATGCATCATCATTTATCATTGCAAAAACAAGAAGGCGACAATATGCCGACATATATAGTATACGTAGAGTTGGCAAAGTGAGAAGCTAACTATTAATAATATAATAATAATATTTGATGTTTATATATCCCTTCAGTCTAAATTAAAAAATGACAAAAGCTTTAGTTAACGTGAATCTTTAAAAAAAAAAAGTGATAAAAAGCGTGGAGTGTATACTCTCTCCGTTCCCTTTTAGTTACTCGCCCGTCAATTAAAATAGCTATTTTATTATAATATATTTATTAAATGATGTTTACTATTGTATTTGAAATTAATTTGAAGAAAAAAATAATTAATATTAAAGGTAAAATATGAAAACAATCTTAATATGTCAAAAGTGACAAAAAAATGAATCGAACGAGAATGTTTTAAGAATATATTCATGAAAAATTAATCAAATTTTAAAAGCATAGATCATACTAATCTTCAATGGATCAAAAAGTTGCATGGATTCTTTTTAATGGATCAAAAAAAAAAAAATTAATTTTTTTTATTTTTTTTTTAAATTAAAAAATGACATGACCCTCTAATAAGTTGCCACGTGGCAAGACTGTTTTTAAAAACCATCTGTTAAAAGTAATGGCATGAATGAGCCGGTTTTGTAACGGAGATGACATGAATGAGCCCAACTTTTAACGGATGACATAAATGAGCAATTTCTGATAGTTCAGTGATATATTTGAGCCTTTTCCCTTTTTAGTTTGAACTAACTAAAAATCTTCACCCTTTTGCTGATTTCTCACAAGAAAAACAAAGAAGTTTGCATTGGCGGATATTCAAAAGAGATGATGTTTTGTGCGCTAACAGTGTAATGAATCCAAATTAGTTGACACAGTTGTTTTGTGAACAAAAGATTCATCCTGAAAGGATAGTTCAACAACAATGACAATAACATACCAAGTGAAATCTCATAACTGGGGTCCGGAAGGGTAGAGTGTACGCTGACCTTAACCCTACCTTATGGAGGTAGAAAGACTGTTTCCAAAAGACTCCTAGCTCAGGTAACACATGTTGAGTAGCAAACACAATTCCACATAGGAAAAATAAAGGGAACATGTCCAATATTTAAAGTGTCACCCAACTCCACTAGTATGAGGCCTTTTGGGAGGTGCCCAAAAACAAATCCGTGAGGACTTGGCCCAAAGCGGACAATATCATACTAGTGCGGAGTTACACGCGGTCCTAACAAGTGGTATCAGAGACCAAGTTCGGGTGTGTCGGAGTGGTGACTGCGATTGGTGAAAAGTTCCCGGTGTAACAACAAGACTGGTGATCTGTAGGTGGTGCCTTGTGTCGAAAGTCTTCCTGGTGAGAGATGGTCAGAAAGCGTGTCCCGTTGGGTAATAACGGTAGTACTAGATGTTTGGCATATCATGTGAAGTGACAACGGCGGTACAAGATATTTGACAAATCATGTGAAGTGACCTAGTAGTTGAGATCTATGGTTGATGCCTCGTGTCGAAAGTCTTATTGACAAGTGATGGTCAAGCGGCGTGTCCCACTGGTTGCTTGTGGCAGTAAGGGGAGGTCACAAGTGATGTGGTCTTGGTTTGAGTAGCAAACACAATTCCACATCGAAAAAATAAAGGAAACATGTCCAATATTTAAAGTGTCACCCAACTCCACTAGTATGAGGCCTTTTGGAAGGTGCCCAAAAATAAATCCGTGAGGGCTTAGCCCAAAGTGGATGACATCATACTAGTGCTATTTAAAAATCTGCTTATCAGAAAATCATCAATATTTGCGCTTCTTAATCCTCACAATGCTTTGCAAAACTACGGTATCTTTTCTTTCACTTGGAGAGCTCATATTTCTTTATGGCTAAAAATTCATCCTCAGTCTTCTACTTGAGGAGCTCATGATGTAGAAGGAAAAGATTTAGCAGAAAGAGGTATAGACCCGGGGAAAACTGGATGAAGCAAAATGTAACAAACCATTAGTGACTGATGTTAGAATTTGGAACTGAAGAGAAAGGAGAAGATAAGTTTCAGCAGTAGCTTTTCATTCATACATACATACATTCCAACATCTTACAAAAGACTACACTTATAGCTACATAAGTCTTACAAGACACACCACATAATATCTTACAAGACACACTTCACAAAATAAGGACTACCATTTATTTTAAAAAAAACTAAACATAATATTTAAAAGAAACTCTTAAACCAAAGACTATCTAGAAAAATCTCATAGTCTAACAACTGGCAATGTAGTAATTTGTCAATTATGACTAAGAACAATAAACTTTCCTCCCTAAGAGTTATGAGAAGAAGAGATTAAGAGAGATTAAGAGAGATTAAGAGAAGAAGAAGAGGAGGAATGTTGTTTATCCACTGAAAAGCTTGCCGCAAATGAGGGCATTAACCATACAATATTGTACATTATATTGATCACTAGATTGCATATTGATCACTAGAATGTTGATCAGTCAACTAGCCAAGTATCTGTTAATAACTAACTTTTGGAATCTTAACTAACTAACAATATCACTACCAGAAATCCGGAAATTTCCGACTGAAAAATTCGGTCGGAAATTTAGTTTATTTATTTTCTATTTTTTAAAAAAATATTATTCCGATAGCATTTGTGACTACAATAGTCAGATCTTTAGCGGTAAATTGCGGGAAATGAATATTTCGATTACTGTAGTCGAAAAAATACATAATTAAATAAATATATTATTAAATATATAATTATTTTCTTATATAAAAATTAAATAATTATTTAAATAAATTATTAAATTTATTTTTCCAACTACTGTAGTCGGAAATATAAATAATTAAATAAATGTATTACTAAATATAATCAGAACCTTATAAAAAAATTTAAAATTATTTAAATAAATTATTAAATATATATTTCCGACTACGGTAGTCGGAAATATAAATAATTAAATAAATATATTACTAAATATATAATCAGACCCTTATACAAAAATTAAAGAATTCCGACTACTATAATCGAAAATATAAATAATTAATTAAATATATTATTAAAAGTATAATACAAAAATTAAAATATTATTTTAATAAATTATTAAATATGTATTTGCAACTACCGTAGTCAAAAAGTTTAAATAATTAAATATATTAAATTACTATCCGACGGAAGTAGTCGGAAACTTATATTTACTTATTAATGAATACATTTATATAAAAAATATAAGCTAAACAACAACAGCTCTCTCTCTCTAAGCTAGGTTCTTGAACTTGACGATGTTCATCGTTCTCTCTAAAAAATTGATGACCGTGGAGTGGTAACGACGGCAGTGAACGGCGGTATTGAAGATCAATTTCACTGAACGGTATACTGTGCTTTCAAGTTAAATGGTTTTGTGGGTGTTTACTTGTCTGTGTACAAAAGGGAAATTTGTATCAAGTATCTTTGTCCAAAGTATCTCTCAGACCTCACTTGGTGGGTTTACATCGGGTATGTGTTTTTAGGTTGGGGCTCGGATTTGCTTCTATCTTAAAAGACAAATTATGTAGCAATGTTGAAATCTAATGTATCTGATGTTCTAATGTTCTTCATCGAACTTTTCCTAATTGTCTCTGTCGTTAATATTTAGAATTTTCTCGGGTTGGGTCGGGAGAAGCAGGGTTGAATCTCTGTTTAGGCGCTTTACGGGTTCAACTTTTAAGTTTCTTATCATGAAATCCACTGTATTTTCAAGATTATGGATTCATATCTACTATTCCTTGTACAGTTGATTTTTACATATAATTCATGCTCCTCGGAAATATCAGGTTCGGATGAACTCGGTAAAATGAAGCTGTATTTGCCCCTGAGGGGAAGGGTTATTTGACTTTCTAGTGATGATGACTTGCGGTTCTGGATGTATATTGTGATTCACTTGTTGACTGTTTATATATATTTTCTTCTTTCTGTTATGACTGTTTATATTGTATGTTATGCTTTTAACTAGTAAACTATTCTTAGAGGTAAGCTTAAGCTTAGCACATTCTTTCCTCTCCGTAAAATGTGCATATAGCTTTTTCTGAAAAAAATACTCCTTTTGAAATGGTTTTCCCTTGTTAAAGTCTTAAAGAAGCCTTCTTGACCAATAAACTTTTTTGTTATGACAAGGGAACCACAGACACTACTCTTTGGATGCGCATAGTTAAACCCCACTCTAGTATAATGAAGATTCCTTTCACTGATAATAAAATTTTTCTTTTAATTAAAATATTTTATTGTTGCTGGCTGCTTTACTATGTTGTATTGAATCTCTTAGTTTTCTTCTTGCGTCCACTGCGTAGTACCATTTTTAAACAAACCTGCTATTTGTTTTGTTTCTCTTCTCTATTATTATTGTTGTCGTTCTTTTGTAGATGGAAAATGAAGATCGTACATGGATGTATAATAGACTTTATCCTAACCGTGTGGGATTGAGGGAGGAATATAAAGCTGGGGTAGCTGGATTTATTGCTAAAGCAAAGAAACTTTAATGATTTTCTTATTGAAGGGACAATTAGGTGTCCTTGTTGGAATTGCAAGTGTTGCAAGTTATTGAGTCCAGATATTGTTACATTACATCTTTATAAGAAGGGTTTTATGTTGAATTATACTATGAGGACAGCTCATGGAGAGAGTAGTGCTGCTAACCAAGTAAGTTTGTGTGGTATGTCCAGTTTTGTTTCATCTTCAGGAACATCAAAGAGGAAGATATGATAACTGTGTTAATAAAATGTCTTTTTTCTTCTTCGACACTGATCCTTTTTTTGGTGGTGTTTCATCAAGTACGTAAAATGTGTTTTTCTTGTTCTGCTTTCGAGCCATGCTTGAACGTGAAGTTTGGTAAAAGGGCATCATTCTTCATTCCCCTGAACTCTAGCTGATGACTTTGATTTTATGTAAGGAAAGTTGAATAGGTATTGAATCCCCTTGATTAATTTCTCTATGTTTGTATTATTATTTTCCAAATCTCCCAAGTTAAAAGTTCCATCTCTGCCACTATCAGGAATAGGACATACCACACAAATTTACTTGGTTAGGATAAGAGTGTTACTTGGTGTATAGACCTTGTAACATTACAAGTGTGCCAACTCTACTGTACTTTTGAATCTGTGTGGTTTGTTTATAGCTTTACATATAAGGAATAGGACGTCAGGACATCATTTTGCTAATGCATTAAGGTTAGTATGGAAATCTAGTATGCATACAGTGCCTTACATAGTGTTCTAGCTCGAGCGAATTTTGCACGCGAATTTACCTGCTGATGGAGGGCAATGCTGGAGTCCAGACATGGCGTCATGTTCTTCATATATTCAATACCACTGATTCACTAAGTCCAACTATATTAAACATCTTTTTCTATTTGCAAGGCCTAGCCCACAAGGGAGAAGCAAAGTTTTCTTGCAATTGTTGGTGTGTTAGTCCACATACAAGTTGATTGTGAGACTAAGTTACTCGATCACGCCATAAATCTTTCACTCCGATCTTACTGGGAGGGCAATGGCGTGACCTACGCTATTCTTTTTGAGACCCCTTTATCCTTTACTTCTACATTCAGTTCTTCTTTCCTTGTAAATGTATTAGTCTTTATGTTCAATAAAATGCCTTCTCTTAGCAAAAGGAAAGGGAAAAATTGAGGGGAAATAGCTTCATAAATTTGTATTACTCAAGTAATGATTACTACTACAGATTTATATAGCAAGGAGTGATAAAAGTTGGGCTACTATCTGTACAAATAGAGTTGGGCAGTGGGGAGGATCTTGTGAATTGTTTGGTTAATCATAGAACATACATTTTTGGTGATGTCTTTGGGAGGACTGAGGTGTAGAGAAATTAAAAAGAAAGTAAGACAACCACATTGAAATGAAAGGAAATGTTTATTTCGTCAAAAAGATCTATATTTTGTGCAACTTTTGTTGATTGGGAAGGTTTTATCCCCATCAATGATACTTGAAGAATTGGCCCACAAAAAATAATCTAGACAAAAGTTACTTCACTAATTGTCTCACAAAGGTTTCAACTTGCATGAAGCAAGGTTTCTTGGAAGTTACTCTTAATAAAAATATCTATAGTATGAATTAGATATTTTAATATGCAATTGCTTCTATAGCCTGAGTAGATCTGGTCAGTGATAGGATTCCTCTTCTTTTAATATGCAATTGCTTCTACCATTGTTCCAGTGATTTGTATTATTGAGAGTGGATGTAAAATTACATGATTTTGGGAACATATGAGTAACTTCGCTCAAGCTCTTCTGATAAGCTTTTGACATCTGATTTCTGCATTTTATACTTCAAGAAAATATACTAACCGATAAGAAGGAAAGCAATCTTCTCAATTTAAACCTATGAAAATGAAAGAATCCTCTGATTAATCCTTCAAGTGTACCTCCTCTTAGGATCGCGATTAAGTATAAAATACTTGCATCATTTCAAATGTTGGTTGACATAAGATCTTATCTTAGTAGCTTAAGAACAAAACAAATGAACTCCACCATCCACCCCGACCCTCCCTCTCCCACCAACCAAAAGAAGAAAGGAAAATAAGTGCATACTGATATATGCATATAGGTGTAAAGATTATCTTAAGTCTTTGTTTAACTTTAATCTCCACAAGCAATAACTATCAAATGACTTACTGCTTTATCATTTCATTTTCTTGACTACCTAATTGGTTAACAATCTCTTTGGTTTGATACTGGATTCAACAGATAGAAGGACAGCGTTTGTTGATATAAGGATACATATACCTGAAAGGCTCCTTCAAATATATAGTGCCACAATAAACATCTCTTTTTATAAAATTTTGCAGGGATATGAAAATGGGGAAAAAGAGCTCGATTTTCTTGAGGAATATGAAAATGGGGAAAAAGAGCCCGATTTTCTTGAGGTCTACGGAGAGACTCATAGGAAGAAAATGGAGGATGGTACAAGAGGAGATTGGGTCGAAACGCGCGCTAAGGAGGCATATGTAAGATAATAACTCTTACATACATTGTTTTATTATTACTCAACTTTGCTTGTTTACATACTGACAAATAATTTTTCTTTCAGGAAGAATTTCAAAAAAGTATAGAAGAGTGGCGTCAAATCCAACCTACTTCAGAGGATGGTACCATGGTCCAACCATCACGTGCAGATATAAATAAGATGTGGACAAATGTGGTAGGTGGTCCAAAGAAAGGCAGAACCTACAGGATAGGAGATCTCCAAACTTCGAGTAGTCCTTCGTTGTTTCCCAGTTTCTCTTCTACTTTGCAAACTGTGGAAGAAATGGATACGATGAAAAAGCAAATTGTGGAATTGATGCAGAAATGTGCAGCTAACGATGCTAAATTTGCTAAATTTGAGGAGTTGGTTAAGAAGCACATGCCTCAAGTATTTCATGATGAGGAAGATAGTGAATCTGATGATAATTAGATTGTAGTTATTGTTCATGTTTTTGGTTGTGACATTTAGATGTTTAAACTATTTGATTTGATGTTTGTTTTGGATGTTTTAAAGTGGTTGTATTTATAAATTTTTGTCGTGTTTGATCCTATTGTGAAAAATACATTAGTTATGTTATTTATAATCTGAGAGGAGTGTAAGCTAATGCAAGATTTAATTATATAATTATTAGCTGAATATTTTTATTACTAATATATATTAAGGTTTCGACTATAGTAGTTGGAAAATTATAATTATTAAATAATTATTTATTACATTTCCGACTACAGTAGTCGAAAAAATTATAATTATTAAATAATTATTTATTATCTTTTCAACTATGGTAGTCGGAAAATAATTATTATTAAATAATTATTTATTAATTTTCTGACTACATTAGTAAATAAAAATAAAATTATTAAATAATTATTTATTACATTTTCGACTACAGTAGTCGAAATAAATATAAATATTAAATAATTATTTATTAACTTTCCGACTACTCTAGTAGGAATAATTATAATTACTAAATAATTATTTATTACATTTTTGACTATGGTAGTTGGCAAAATAAATATATTAAATAATTATTTATTAATTTTTCGACTACAGTAGTCGGAATAATTATAATTATTAAATAATTATATATTAAACTTCCGACTATGGTAGTCGGAAATTTTCGACTACAGTAGTCGAAAATATTTTTCCGACAAGCGATATTCCGACTACCATGAAACGGTTGGAAAGTAATCGGAAATACCTTATTTTCCGACCACTTTTCGACTACACTGGCCATCGGAAAATAACTGTTTCCTAGTAGTGAATATGAACTAAAGACAGTTTTACCCTAATGATTATTAACTAGCTCTATGATCACTTATTTCTACACTCCCCCTCAAGCTAGAAAGTGAAAAAATATTCGGAAATCCTAGCTTGGAGCTAAGATAGTGATGCTGCACCTTGCATAGTCCGTTTGTTAAAAGATCAGCAGGCTCTTCTTGTGTCGGTATATACTTAGTTGCCACTAGACCTTGAACAATCTTCTACTTATGAAGTGACAATCTATTTCAATGTGCTTTGTTCATTCATGATAAATAGGATTTGCTACAAGTCGAATTGCTGCTTTGCTGTCAGTGTAAATGAGCCCTGGTTTTTGAACTTCAATGCCTAGATCCTTTAACAATCCCATCAACCATACAATTATTGTTACAGTGGTGGCTATACTTTTGTATTCCGCCTCAGCTGAACTCCTTGAAATAACTGATTGTTTTTTAGATTTCCAAGTCATAGGTGAATCTCCAACTTGCACAAAAAATCTTGTGACTGATTTCCTTGAATGTGGACAAGCTGCCCAGTCTGCACCACAAAATGCTGTTATTGTGTGTTTCTGATTGCTAGATATCAAAATAACTTGACCTGGTTGTCCTTTTATATTCCTACTATTCTCATTGTTACTTCCATGTGTGATTTCTTTGGATACTATAGAAATTGACTTAGTGTTTGGATCCCATATGAGATGTCAGGTCTAGGACCGCATTCGAAGGAGTCTAGAGTATTGAAGTTCTAGAGTATTATCTTTAATGGTGATCAATTGAAAACAAACTCTCTACCTTATCAAAGTAGGGTTAAGGCTGCATATATGTTATCCTAAGCCTGTGATCTTCATAAGCTCGTCACATGGGGCTTGCCTAGTGCGGTTTACATGTTTTGTATGGTTTGCGATTCATTACACAGTGAGCACAAGTTACCACAAAGTGCTCACACGAAAGCAGAAACTGTGACAGAGGTTGTGGATTTTCCAAAAAAAGAAAAAATGAGTAAAACTGACTTCCCTTGTAAAAGTATGGAAAACAAGTTCCACAAGTGAATATCACATTGATTCTACCTTCTTAATTCCTGATACAAAGCTAAGTGTGTATCAAGAGATTCCAACCAACACAAGAACAATAAGATGAGCAACAAAGTGCTAGTGAATTGAAAATGGCCACACACGACTTCACTAGGCTTGCAATATTTGTTTGAACTAAAAAAGTGAGTTTAACAACAACAATAGCAAAGACAATATTGCTAGTGAATCGAAAGAGCCCCACATGGCTTCACTAGATTTTTAGATTAAACAACACAATGCTAACAAGATTTACAAAAAAAAGGGATAGAAACTTGACACACAATATTCATTGATCTAAGAACCCTAACAAGAGAAAGGACCCTAAGACTAATGAATATTAATACCAAGCTCTTACTTGGATCAAGAGGAAGTCAAAGAACCCCAAGAACTTAGTTTATAGCTAAGATACAACACTAGTATCACTCTACTAGTGAGAATTTTGATTTCGGCCTCTCCAAATGAGAAGAGAAGTCAAAATATTACAAGTTTTGTTGTCTTCTATGATATGAATGAACTAAAGCAAGACTATCCCTATTACATGACTTATATAGTCAATTACAAAGGAAGGACAAAATACCTAAATACCCTTGTCATTTAATTGGGTGGGTTAGGGGTATCTTGATGGGCATCTTCACAGTTTAATAAGTATAGGCCCTTACATGGGCTCATAAGGGCCTCACACACGTCCAAGGATGTGAACAAGGATTGGAGTCGTTGCAACTCACGTTCTTGGCTTCGTGTGAAATGTCCATATCATCCTCTCCATCTTGAAGGGAATTTTTCCTTAAATTCGGATCATTTCCATCCTCCACCGTTTCCACCCAAGAGAGGTCACACACGTTAAAAGTGTTGTGCACTTGATATTCCGGGGGTAGATCAATCTTGTAGGCGTTGTCGTTGATCCTTTCTAATACTTGGAATGGGCCATCACCCCGCAGCATCAACTTAGCATTCCTTTGAGATGGGAATATATCCTTCCTTAAGTGCACCCACACCCAATCTCCTGGTTCAAGAATGAGCTTTCTTTTTTCTTTGTTAGCTCGCCTCGCAACTTCTTGGTTTTTCTTCTCCAACCGCAACCTCACCTTCTCATGTAGCTTCTTCATGGCCTCGGCCCATTTGCTTCCATCTAAGCTTGTCACAAGATCACTTGGAAAAGGGGTTAAATCCAAAGAGGTGAGGGGGTTGATGCCTTATACACACTCAAAGGGTGTCATCCCCGTGCTTGAGTGTATAACACGATTATAAGCCAATCCCAAAACAAAGGCATTGATATGTCAAGCCAAGGATGCAAAGGCATGGACAATGTGGTGTACAACCCGTGGGGTTGGAGCCGTGACTTGGCTCCTTTGCACTCAACATATTGGCCGCAAATACGGGACACATCCTTGTGAATTCTAGGCCTATAAAATTATTCTTCCAAAATTCCAAGGGTCTTCTCGACCCCAAAATGGCCCATTAGACCGCCATTGTGTGCTTCCCTCACAAAAAATTCTCTCCACGAACTTGAGGGAACACACAATCATCTACCCTCAAACAAGTATCCATCAAATTTGGTATAGGGATGGGAACCCCTATCTGTAACCCACCTATCCCTATCCAACTCTTTACTTTCCCTATAAATAGGAGAGAAATGAGGGTCCTCAGGATATAAAGACTTGAGGCTTTCAAACCCTATCAACGTAGACGACAAAGTAGACAAAAGCACATATTTTTGGGATAAAGCATCGGCAACTACATTGTCTTTACCATTCTTGTAATGAATAACATAAGGGAAAGTTTCAAGAAATTCAATCCATTTGGCATGCTGCCAGTTAAGCTTATCTTGTTCCCATAGATGCTTCAAGGATTCATGATCTGTTTGGATCACAAATTCTTTAGGCCACAAATAATGTTGCCAAGTGGCCAAGGCTCTAATCAAGGCATACAACTCTAAATCGTACGTAGAGTAGTTTAGAGTTTCTCCTTTGAGCTTTTCGCTAAAGTAGGCAATAGGATTTAATTCTTGCATTAAAACCATGCCTATGACAACTATTCTAGCATCACATTCGACCTAAAAAATCTTGTCAAAATTTGGAAATTGTAGCAAAGGGGCCGAGATGAGCATAGCTTTCAAGTCCTCGAAGGCCTTAGCTTGTTCATCTCCCAACTTGAAAGGAAGATCTTTTTTAATCACTTCGGTCAATGAGTCATCAATGGTGCTAAATCATTTGACAAAACGTCTATAAAAACTAGCCAACCCATGGAAGCTTCTCACTTCTCCTACGATTTTGGGAGTTGGCCAATTTTTAATAGCGTCAATCTTAGATTCATCCACTTTGACCCCTCTTGAGCTCACACCAAATCAAAGAAATACAACCTTATAGACACCAAAAGAACACTTTTCTAGATTAACATTTAACTTCTCCTTTCGGAGGACATCAAACACACATTGCAAATGCTTTACGTGCTCATCAAGGGACTTACTATACACCAACAAATCATCAAAGTAAGCAGCACCAAATCTTCCAATAAATGGCTTCATCACATGATTCATTAGCCTCAAGAAAGTACTTGGAGCATTTGTTAGTCCGAATGGCATAACCATCCATTCATAGAGACCGAATTTGGTCTTGAAGGAGTTTTTCCATTCATCACCCGATTGCATATGGATTTGGTGATAGCCACTCCTCAAATTAGTTTTAGAAAACAACCATGAACCACTCAATTCATCAAGCATATCATCTAGCCTAGGCATAGAGTGATGATATTTTACCGTTATCTTATTGATGGCTCGACAATCAACATACATACGCCAAGTCCCATCTTTCTTGGGAACTAGTAGCACCGAAACTGCAAAAGGTCTCATACTCTCCTTGATGTACCCTTTGTTGAGAAGTTCCTCAACTTGGCATTGC
Organism: Capsicum annuum; assembly: GCF_002878395.1. Lineage (NCBI taxonomy): Eukaryota > Viridiplantae > Streptophyta > Magnoliopsida > Solanales > Solanaceae > Capsicum > Capsicum annuum. Next base: position 214,788,332 of record NC_061115.1, on the reverse strand, counting down.
AATTCCTTGGTGTCCATCGGGTTACTTCTATAAGTCAGTTTGTTGGGCAATTGTGAGCCCAGCATAAAATCAATTTGGTGCTCAATAACCCAAAGTGGAGGTAATCCTTTCGGAAATTCCTTAGGGAAAACATCCCCATAATCCTATAAAACATGAGAAATAGGAGGAGAAACAGAAACATTAGCGGGGTTAGTATTAAAATAATGAGCCAAAAGAAGCATCGGAGTGTCCTTGTCATGATCCACAAATAGTTCCTTCCTCTTAGCCATCATCACCATGCTCCCGTGCCCCTTAGAATTTAGAAGCCTTTCAGCTTCTCCTACCCCCTCACTCTTGGATTCCCCCTTTTTGCCCTCACTCTCGGCCTTCTTTCCCTTTTTCCTTAATTTTCGCATCTTTTGGTCAAATTCATTCACTTGGGAAGGCAATAATGGATGAAGAGCGACCTTTCGGCCATCCTTCTTAAGTGTATACCAATTGGACCTTCCATCGTGTTTGGTCGACCTATCGTATTGTCAAGGCCTTTCTAACAATAAGTGACAAGCTTGCATTGGTATCACATCACAAAGCACCTCGTTATGGTAATTGGCTACCTTAAAATGTATCATACATTACCTTGTGACCTTTAACTTACCACATTCATTCAACCATTGAAACTTGTAAGGACTAGTGTGAGGTGTAGTCGGTAATTTTAAGAAGTTCACCATTGCAACACTAACTACATTCGTACAACTTCTACTATCTATCACCATAGTGCACACACTTCCCTTCACAAGACATTTAGTATGGAATAAATTCTCCCATTGGCTAGGATCATCTATCGCCTTACTAATCATGGCACACCTTACTACAAAGTTTGGAACTACACACTCCCCTTCTTGTGGATAAGCATCCTCACAATCATCATTATCATCATATGGCTCCCTCTCGACCATCTCTCCATATTGAGGATAGGCCTCACTCTCATCACCCTCAATACCCACTTCTTCACCAAGAAAATACAATCTACCTTCCCTTAGAATTACATTGCATTGGTTACGGCATTCATTGGCTTTATGCCCCCAACCTTGGAACTTGAAGCATTGGAACCTTTTAGGATTAGGATATTTGTGAATTTCTTGCCTCGGAGGGATTTTGTGGGCTATTTTAGGCTCGAGTAGCCTAGTAGTGGTGGTTTGGTCCTTGTTTTTGGGGCAACCCAAAGAGGATTGAACCATATCCTTTCCCCTCAGCCAACCCGAGGTTGATTGTCCCTTTGCTTTGAATGACGACCTCTCTTTAAGTTCCCTTTCAATCTCAAGAGCCGTTTGGAAAATACCTTCGACGGTATCAAATTTGTGAAGTGTCAAATGAGTGTAGTTCTATTTGTTCAACCCACACTTGAACCGAATGATTTCATGACTAATGTGTTCTCCACGATGATCAAGCTTCAACATAAGTTGTTTAAACTCATCATAATATGCCATTACACTTCGATTCCCTTGCCGCAAGTTGTACAATCTAGTAAGCAACTAATTTTGATAACTCTCGGGAAGGTGCAGTTGTCTTATTAGGTACCTCAACCAAAACCAAGGTGGTGGTTGTCCATCAATCAACTCATTTCCAAACCGTTTGACGTATTCCCACCATGTGTTAGCATAGCCTTCAAAGTGAGCTATGGCGTAACAACTCTTCTTTTCTTCTGAGATATCATTCACTTGGAAAACTTTATCGCACGCCGACTCCCAAGCAAGATACACCTTGGGGTTACTTTACCCTTAAAGATAGGTAGGCTCAATTTGATGGTATTGATGCCTACGTCTCTCTCTTGGTGTCGGTTTCCCCTTTCTCTATACCCTCGAAATCTCCTTGGATCTCCACGTCCTTATCTTATCTCCTCCTCCCTCATGTAAGCATCATTAAAGGCTCCATACCCTTCATAATAATCTCTAACATATTCCTCAAAGTGGACGGGACAGTTTTGGACATTTGGAACTTGATTTAGAGGAATTGGATTTTGTGGAGGTGGTGGTCTTCGATTTAGTGGAGCTTGGAAGGGAGGATTTGGATTTAGTGGAGGTATTGGGCATCCAAGTCAATCTTGCAGAACTTAAGGATTTTGGGAATGGGCTTTTCTATTGGAGTCTCGGGTTAGGGGGTTAGGGGTGGTTTGGCTTGCGACTTTCAATGGAGTTAGGGAAGGATTTGGTAATTGAGGCCATGTTTCGGGATTAACGGTAGCAGAGGAATTTCTATCATGCCCACTTGATGAAATATGTCGAGGAGTAGAAGGGAGATATTTCCTTTGAATCTCCACTTGTTCTAACCTCCCACTAATAGTCGTCACTTCCCCCCTTATGGCTCCCACCTCCGTACTCAACCTTTCAAGAGTTTGGGTCATAGTCTCAAGAGTAACCCTCATATTCTCCATTTTATTAGAATCCACGGTTTGAGATGTGGTTCCCTCCATTGTCAAGGTATCATTTACACAAACAACAAACAAGTTAGTTAAAATCCCTCTCCTCACTCACACTCTTTCGATTTACTCACACTTGAGCTCCACAAGTGTTGTAGATTGGCTAGTAACCCGTGAATCCTTAAGGTATGAGTATGATCTTGTCCTGAGTGGATTCTTGTTTGAAACTCAAAGAATTCTCGTCGGACTAGACCCAAGAGTTACAACATATTCAAATGACAAAAGCACACAAACAAACGTTGACACGAACACAAGGCTTCAAGGGACTAATTGACAAGCTAGTAGGAATGTACTAGTTTGTTAATTAGTTCTCAAGTCAATTAGAGGAAACTAGGAATCAATAATTAGAAACTAGAACATCTAAATTTGAACTTAATTATCACGTGAACAGTAACTAGGGTGACGTGGCAGCATGTCAATGGCCGCAGGTCCACATAAATAGTTCATCATCTTGAAGTCACATAAATAGTTCATCATCTTGAAGTTTTAGTCCCTTAGATCTTTTGTAATGGATGACTTATTACTGGGATTGAAAACATAGTCTTGTAACCTTTTTCAACCCTTTTTTTTTTCAAACTCAAAAGGTGATGTTTGACCTCACTGGTTCCACAAGACAAGGTTCCTTGTTTTAAGGAAAAGTGGTTGTTAAGTCTTGAAAAGGTGATGTTGGCAAGTCTTCTAACAAATAATTTTCAATTTTGTCTTACAACCTTTTTGGATCTATTTCTCTTTATAGAAGTTAAGACATAAAATGAGGAGAAGTTTAGGATGAACACAACATCAAAACCTTCAAGAACATAGCAACAATACACCACAATGGTCACTTCCAAGTTTCTTTTTTCACAACACAATTCTCTTTCTAATTAAGCTCAACTTTAGATTTAGACACCTTTTGTGTTGCTGAGAAAGAAACCAACACAATAAACAAACTAAAGAAGTAAAACTTTTGTAGATCTACAACCAATTTTTGACCAAAATGTTCAAGAACACACTTTTTTTTCTAGAAGATTAAAATTTTAAGTACCATAAAGCAAGAAACATAGTTAAAAAGAGTAAATTAACTATGTGAATGAAAAAAGAAATTGTATGACACACGAATGAATTGTTTGGCTCCCCTTCATCATTTTTTTTTCCTCTTTCCATTTCTCAGTAATCAAACCAAAAATGACTTTTCCTTCCCTTTCTTTCAACTTCTCAAAAAGAAGAAAAACAATTTACATAAAACTAGAATCAAAGAAGAATTTTTTTACATACAGAAAAATGAATTTTCAATTCCAATAGAAACACAGAAAGAAAGGAACTAAAGCTGTAATTAGAGCCTCTAAAGGTGTAAAGATAAGCCCACTAATAGTAATAAGAAGTCTCATTAGGTGGTCTGAGCTGTTAAAGGTATTTAGAAAATTATGTGTGGTGGGGTGGGGACTATGAATATAGGGGCGGGGATAGAGTGCAGAAGCGGGTTCAAGATTCAAATTAGTGACGAGGGCACATGAGTGGAATTCTCAATCAGTACACCATCTAACTTTTGATCTTAAGAGTTAATTGCAAGTAAAATATATGATTGTTTACAACATATATGAACATATATATATCTAGAATATTTGTGCCTGGGGATAAGGACCTACAATGACTCCATTTTGACGTAAATTAAACACACCTGTAGCAACAGACCTTAAGCTTGTCTTCTCCCATCATTTCTCCAAAAAATTCCTTAATCTTGAGGGCCGACTATTCAAGTTGAGGGCTTTCCAACACTGAGATGGACTTTAATGAAGCAATATCGGCAAAACTCTCTGGGATCTCTATAAGCTTAGTACAATACTCTATATTTAATTCCTCGAGCACGGAAAAGGATTCATCCGCAATAACTTGCCATTTAGAAAAAGATACACTATCCATTGTCAGCAATTTGAGATTCTGGAAGATCACTTGTTCCATGTTACATTCTTTCCCCCCCCTGGATGCTTGCGTCTACTAGTTCCAGCTCTTGGAGGTTGAGTAGTGATCTCCCTATTCTTGACAGTGCATCAGATGTCAGATAGAACCATACAATTCCAGTATATTTTCAAGCTCAAAGGGAAGTGCAAATTAAACTGATGTACATGTTTACAATCATTGCACTCAAAAATAGAGAGAACTTTTTCAAGTTTATTAAGGACATCCAATCTTGGAAAATAAATCTTCTCTGCTGCAGAACAATCCATGCCAAATTCAAGGGTTCGAAGATTGGGAAACCATTTGAAAATATCTTCTGAGTCTACCGAACAGGAAAGCATGAGAAACGTTAATGTTGTCAGATTCTCTAACTTTGTTGGCTTATCAATATCCGAACCAAACACAGAACAACAAGGGATGTTCACGTGTCGTAGCTTTGCAAGCCTCCAGATACTAGGTGACAATACCATATTTGATTCACTGTTATTCACCACCAGAGTTCCTAAATTGCAGGGGTTTGAAAATGACAGAGGGAAAGCTATTGACTTCATCCGAATGCTTAAGCACCTCAAATGAAAGAGCATTCCTATTTCATTCAGCAAAGATTCATTCAAAGTTATTTCTAGAAGCTTCAAAGTTTTAAGCAGCCTCAGGTGTTTGAAGTGACTGTTGTAGGGAAGATGTTTAAGTTCCAATGAGAGGAGGTGTTTAGCATAAGGATTTCTCTTTTCTGGATTGACAAAGGAAGAAATGTCATCCAAAGGAAGAGCGCCATTAATAAGAATGGTTCGTCTACACAGCATCAGATCTGAAGAAGAAGAGGAGGAAGAAGGAACAATTGAACTCGTCAAGTCAAACAACTTTTCCTTTCTAGCTTTTATCGAACAAAAATCATGCACAAGATCATGAATTTGGTAGATATTTTTCCCATCATCCCTCACTATTACCAAGCTACTAGAAATTAATCCACATAACCCTCCATTACTTCTTCCACACTCTTCAAATCACTTGGTTCCACAAGTACCTCACCGATTCATAATCTTAACTTAGAGATCCATATAAGATTGTCCTTTGGATAACTTGCAATGTACAGAAAGCACCACTTTAAGTGATCTGATGAATGTCCTTTCCACAATTTTCTCTGCATCCATGAACTCTCTATATTTTTCCATGGAATTTGACAAAATGTGTATAAAATTTTTTACCATCCTATAAAACCTTCAAATAAACCATGATTTTAAGGACGCAGAGGTACAAAACTTGCCCATCCTAGTAACTGATTTTAAGTATCATAAGATCATTGTAAAGTTTGCTCAAGGATCCATCTTCAATGAAGATGAATTGAAACTACTATAGATATTGTTGAATTGAATGAGTTGATTACATTACAATGTGTTATAGCTGAGTACTTATAGACAATTACAATATGTTCTAGAAGATTCTAATCTTCCTAACAAACTAACTAACTCTATATGTTGTGACTGACCACAATGTAACAATATCAAGTCTTAGTAACCGACTCAATGAAACAGTAACAACACTAATGTAACCGTGAAGTAACTACTCTGCAGCTTAACTACTTAATCTTGTACATTTTATCACTCCCCCTCAAGCTGAAGGATGCAAGATGTTAAGCACACCAAGCTTGCTTAACAAATGATAATGTTGATCTTGACTGAGACCTTTAGTGAGACTATCAGCCACCTGACGTTGAGTAGGAACATACACAGTTTTCACCAATACTATTATCATCCACTTGATGTTGAGTAGGAAAATACACAGTTTTCACCAATCCTATTTGAATCTTATCCCTGATGAAATGAAAATCAATCTCTATATGTTTTATTTTTTCATGAAATATGGGATTAGCTGCTAATTGAATAGCAGTCTTGATATCACTCAAATTATTGATTGGTTTCACAACAGGGACATTCAATTCAGAAAACAACCCTTCTAACCATGTAACTTCTACCAATGCTGTGGCCATACTTATATACTCTGCCTCATCTGAACTTCTTGACACTATATGTTGCTTTTTAGATTTCCAGGAAACCAAGGATTCTCCAAAAAGTATGACACACCCAATGACTGATCTCAATGTGTTGGGGCATGTAGCCCAGTCTGAGTCACACCAGCAAGTTAGTTTAGCAGTAGTCTGTGTCTTCATTTGTACGCCTTGACCTGTAGTACCCTTAGATACCTGACTACTACTCTATTAGCAACTTTCGCTTCCATATGAGACCTCTTTGGTTGCTGCATTGAACTAACTCAAGGTTTGTACATCAAAACTGATATCTGGCCTAGTGATAGTTGTATACATGAGCTTGCTAACCAACCTTTGATAGGATGTTTCATCCTTAAGAACAACATCTCCACTAGCACCAACAACTTTATAAAACTCCACTAAGGTAAGATTTACATTTGATTCCAATGGTGTAACAACAGGTCTTGCACCAACAAGTCATGTCTCAGATATAAGCTCCAGAATGTACTTACTTTGATTTAACATAACCCCTTTTGCAGACCATAATACTTCAATATCTAGGAAGTATTTAAGATTTCCTAAATCCTTTAGCTTAAAATATTTGTGTAAGGTCTCTTTAACTTCACTTATCATGGTTGCATTGTCCCAAGTGATGAGAAAATCATCCACATACACTAGTATGACAACCATTCCTACATCTTTCTTCAAGGTAAAAAGAGAGTAATCATAAGTGCTTTGGCTAAAACCTGCTTTGATTAGTGTAGCAATGAGTTTGATATTCCACTGCCTTGAAGCCTATTTGAGTCCATATAGTGACTTGATCAATCTGCATACTTTGTGTGGTCCTTTCTTTTGGAAACTTTATGGCAATTCCATGTATACTTCTTCATCTAGATCTCCCTGTAATAATGCATTATACATATCCATTTGATACATACACCAACCTTTTGAGACTGCCAATGCAATCACATACCTTACAGTAACCATCTTTGCAACTGGAGAAAATATATTATGGAAATCCAATCATTTTTGTTGACTACAACCCTTGGCTACTAGTCTTGCCTTGAATCTCTCTACATTTCCATTTGCCTTAAACTTGATTTTGTACACCCATTTTGAACCAATAGTATGTTTGTATTGAGGCAAGTCAACAATCTCCCAAGTGTTATTGTCTTATAGTGCTTTGATCTCTAACTTCATAGCCTCAATCCATCTTTCATCTTCAGCAGCTTGGCTATAATATTGTGGTTCAACCAATACAGACAAGACTGATATATACTTCAGGCAACTAGGAGTAATATTATGGTAGGAAAGATAGTTGGTAATAGGATATCTTGTCCCTTTTCCCTTCCCTGGCATTGCATAATCATTCATCCAAGAGATTTTTTGATCAACCTGGGAGTTCTTCTTGGCACAACACTTGGGGTGAATGAAGCAGACATCAACTCAACATCACTGGTAGAATTTGAAGGCATAGAATCTATAGGTGAGATATGAGGAACATATTTAGGAACTAAACTTGGCATATCAGAGTGTAAGGAAAGGTCTTCTTCATAAAAGGTTGCATCTGTATAATCAGCCACTCCTAGTTGTTCTTGCAGAAAATCTAGAGAGAATTCAACTGTGTTTCCAGTTGCAAAGGGGAACACATGTTCCTGGAACACATCTCTAGTTACATATAACTTGTTAGTGGCTTAGTCTATTAGCAAATGGCCCTTGAGTAGGAAAATAGCCCATCAGGACTGCTGGTTTGGCTCTTTCTGATAACTTGTCACCCTTGGTAGTACAGATGCATAACATAGACAACCAATAACTTTCAAATATGTTAAGGATAGAGGATTAGAAAAGAAAAAATCATAAGGACTTCTTCCTTCAATAATAGGATAGGGTAGTCTATTAATTATATAGACTGCAGCCTTAACATTCAGACCCCAAAATCTAACAGGCATTAGTGATTGAAATTTAATGGCTCTAGCTATATTCAGAATATATCTATGCTTCCTCTCAACCACACCATTTTATTGAGGTGTATATGGAAAGCTACTCTGACGTATAACGCCGAGAGACCTAAATTAGTCACTGCACTGTGAGTTACAAAACTCTATGCCATTATCATATCTCACAATTTTAATATGTGCATCAAATTGTGTCTGTATCATGCAAACCAAGGTCTTGAGAAACACAATTATTTTAGACTTTAATTGCAACGAATGAACCCATATGTATCCACTGTGATCATCAAACTTTGTTAGAAAATAATATTTCTTCATATATTGGTATCTTATAGGCCCCCCAAAGATCCATATGTACAATATCAAAATACTTATCAACTCTAGTTTTACTTATAGGAAAGCTTAGCATAGTTTGCTTAGCTAAGGGGCAAATATGACAATTATTCAAACCTTCTACATACTTGTCATGCTTCAAGATGTACAATAACTTCAACACTTAAGTTGATGGATGACCAAGTCTTTTATGCTAGAGTTTTCAATCTTGCATAACTACTTCTGCCTCTGCTATACACTTGTGCACCTAAGCCTGAGAGCTTTGTACTTTGTGCTTTGCTTGCTGTTATTTGAGAACATATAGTCCACCTATTTCCTTACCAATCCCCTTTACCATGAAGATCCTGAAAGACATAGAAGTCAGGGTAAAAGAAAACGAAGTATGAGATGCCTAGTCATTTTGGACACTAACAACAAATTAAGTTTGAAGTCAGGCATAAACAACACATCTCTTACATTTCCATCTCTAAACATGTGTGCCTCTCCATTATGATGTATATCCACCTTAGCACCAGTAGGAAGATGTACCTTATCTTTTTCTGATCTATTTACTTTGTAATACTTTGACAAAACATTCTTACTTGCTGTAACATGATGTGTTGCACCAGATTCCACTATTCATTCTTATGACATCTAATAAAATAGTGAACAAACAACTTTAACTATCATATTGTTGTGACTGGTATCAGATGTATCCTTGTTCAGCATATCCATGATTTGTTTGAAGTCTGTGAAGGTTTTCCCCGTAGGTAGAATAGCACTGTGAACCTTTATGTTGTTTACATGACTTGTTGAAGCAACCTTTCCTGCACCTTCATAGATCTTATCACTTGTTATATTGTTGGTGGAATGTTTAGTATGCATCTGTCCTCCATGAAAACCATATCCACCATGTTTTCCATAGAATTGATTGCTTCCTCCTCCAGAATTAAAGCCTTGATGTAACCCTTTTGATTTACTGTTGCAACTTCCTCTTCTTTTCTGCCTCCAATCATTAGGGTAGCCTATCAACTTATAGCAATTATCTCTAGTGTGACCACTAAAATGTAGTAATCACATATTTTTTCTCTATTGTTTTGTGCTCCATAGTTGCTTACTGAATTTCTACTCATTTGTATTGTAATTGGATCAGTATTTTCACCAATGACATTTGCACAAGCCAGTTGCTGAATTTCATCCTCAGTTATCATTGCATAAGCTTGATTAAGTGTAGGTGTGATTCCTTTTAATAGGATCTTTCTTCTCGCCTGATCATATGACTCACTCAGGCCACTCAAAAAATTTATCAGTCTTAATTTAGACAAGTGATTTACATAGTCTTAGGACTTTGGAAAAACACATAATGGAGAAAGAACTATTGCATCATATTTACTCCATAAACTCTTTAATTTTGTGAAATAAGCTGACACTGAATTTGTACCCTGTGACAAGGTATTGATCTCTCTATGCAGATGATACAGCCTTATACGATTCATCTTATCATACCTATCTTTTAGGTCTCCCATACTTTAAATTCACTTGTTGCATATCCGATCCCACTGAGCAAATCTGCACTAACAGAACTTATAATCCATGATAGTATTATAGCATTACATATTTCCCATTGATCATGTAACTCTTCTCTGTATGTATCCTTGCTGCATGTCCCTATCACAAATCTATATTTCCTCTTTCCTGGAAGTGCGATTCTCATTGACCTGTGATGCAAAAAACAAAGCTAGAAACCGAAACTATAACTAAATAAAGGAGATGAAGATGATAACAACGACACAAGATGAAAAAAGACATGGATTCAACACAACACAAGAGAAATTACATAGAAAATAAAAATAGATAGTGAGACCAAGATTATTACAAGATTAAGAACCAAGTGTATTTCAACACTAACCCCTAATGAATGTAATAACCAAAACCACACTCTTACGGTGACCGCCATGGGAATCAACTCATCTCAAGATCCACTGTTTCCAAGAAAAGGTCAATATTGGCTTTTCCAAGCCCTATACTAAGGATGACTTTTCCAATCCCTAACTAAGACTACACTAAAGTGGTCTACTCTCAAGAGCGAGGATTTTCAAGTGTTTCATACATTCATCATTCAAAACTAATGAGAAAAGACCTAAAAGAGACTATAGATAGTATATTACAAAAGAAAGAAAAAATGACTCCAATGCCCTTAATGAGGTGGGGTGACCATGGAGTGTCATTTAGACAAGTCTAAATAACCAAAATGCCCTCAAGGCTAGGTGACCAAAATACCCTTAATAAAGGAAACCAAAATTGTGAACCACCAAGTATGGCCCAAACCCGAGAGTCCTAAAGTCATCAAGGCTCCAAGCAATCTTCCACACTCGGGTTTGTTTAATAGCATGTTTAAGACGACCCCTCCATGTATGATCCTATGCCCTCCATGCGACCAAAGCTTGATTCTTCACGTAGTGACTTTGAATGATGTCATCAAAAGCTAAGGCAACCGTCTCCTTTTTGAAAAGGATTCGACCTCGAATCCACACCTTGCAAAACTAGAGAAAGGACAAACAAGAACAACATCCTCATGGCATGAGGGTTAGGGTTAGCACAATAATAAACATCATCATGCCATGGCGGCGCATACTTGAAGTAAACCAAGGATCCTTTGAATAAAATATTAAAAACTCAATGAAAGATGTACAAAGGATTTGGTTATGGGATTCACCAAGAGTGATACTTTGCTTGTCATGTAGACCAAGCAACAAGCTGGATGCACCAACATCACTATTTCTATATTTGGCATCGGGGTCAAACGGGTCCATCGAGCTGAAGCTCCAGGTTCCAACCAGTGGGACAATGAGATGGCTCCGCATCGCGGTGACCCTAAGAATCCCATTCGTCAATTTCCAGTGAACCACCGCGATTGTATTTTATTCCGTCCCATTAAGGGTATATTGGGTATTTTTCACACTCTTATCATCTTAAATATGGGATTTAATCCCAAAGACACCAGAATACATTCACAATCATTCAAATTACTCAAGAACACTCTCTAGGGTTTCAAACTAAAAACTCAATAATCTCAAGATTTAACCGTGGGTTTTCCTTAATTCTTTAAGATTCGAAATCCCCATTTCTAGGGCTTCAAGAAGCACCCATCAATCATACGTATAGCATCCCAAAAGCTAGAGTTCATTCAAAAGCTTCTAATTTAAGGTACGTAGGTTTTATCTTAAAAACTACATGGGCTTGTAAACACTAGAACATGATTTAAAGGTTATCAAGCATGAATTTAGAAAGGGGTTTTGAAATACATGATTTTATTATGCACTATGAATGTTTAATTGTATTGTTAATTTGGTCTTTAGACTTTCCCCCCCTTAAATTGATTTAAACCTATATGAATATGTATGATGTTGAAAAATTTGATTGAGAGGATTATTATCGAAATCCCTCTCTTTAATGATTTAGAGTTGCTGAATTTGTTGGGAATGATTTGAGATGCTTGTGTAATGTTTTGAACGGAATCTTTTCAATATTTAAGTATTTAACATGATTTTTATGATGAGGAGAGGGAGTTTCTTAGTGTGATTTCGTTCTTGTCTTAAAAAGAAAGAATTGCATGTGATTGATGTATTTTGACATGTCCACCTCGTGTATTTGAAATGTTGAAAAAGAGAGTTTCTCGCATATGTTTACATGAGCTTTAAAGAAGAGTTTCTTGAAATGACTTATCGATATGGTGGTCCCAGATTTATGTTTTGAAACAGAGATTATTATATGCTAATAATGGCTCGGAGATGTGACTTGCAAGTCAATGATATAACGACACCATAAGTATGTATGCTATAACAGAGTATGTTTTCAGAATATAATTTCAGCGAATGCATATTTTAAAGAGTTAAAATTGGGATTAAAGAGGGTTACGTGGTTACCCGAAGAAGGCTTGAGTTCAAGTAAATCTTAACCTAAAACCGTGATTTTCCGATCCAGGTATATTATTTTTATGCTAGCGACGGCCGTGTGGCGTAGCAGAGTCAGAGACTCCAACCCTTGCGGCACACTTGGGTTGGAGGCTTCCCCGCCGAGTCAATGGAGGATTCCATATAGACCATGAAATTTCAGAGTTTTAGGGTACACCACCTAGCATAGAAGTGAAACAAAGAATGTCTCAGAGTTCAGATGATTTTCTTTCAGAGTCTTTCAGAAATGCCCATGAGATTTCTTACTATATGATATATTTATGAAATGTTTTAAATTGCTCACATATTTGTTGAATATAAAGTTATTATTTTGGATTTTATCTGCGTACTAGTACAATTATATTGACCCACTACCTTCCAGGTTCGAAGGCTCAGTCTAGGGGTCCGACTAATCAGTAGAGTACCCAGAGAGAAGTGATCCGTGCAGTAGTGAACCTTCTTTGTTCTAGAAGGCCTGTCATTTCAGATTATGTTATTTCTTTGTTTTGGTCTACTGGGGGCCTTGTCCCAGTTTTAAGAACAGTTTTGAGATGTAGTAGAGATTTTGCAGACTGAGTCAGATCTTATTCAGATTTTTTGAATTGTGACTTTCATTTTTATGTCTAAAACCTCAGAGTTAATGACCATGTTTTCGTATCAGATTATAATTGTGTATTTTCTTTTATTATATGAATTTTGTGCATGATTATCAGATCAGATAGAGTAGGACGTCCGGGCCTTTAGATGTTCATCATGGCCAGGCCCTAGTTCGGGTCGTGACACATACCTCTACAATAACATACATATCATCCAAAGCAAATCGAGTGGAGAAAGGTATCACTCAAGTTGACTTCTACTAAAGTTCCCTCATGTGTGTACTCACAACTAGTTTCCCAATCATCCCCATGAGTAGTCTCAACAATAAAGTCACACAATGTAGAAGGAGAAGTAGTTTCCAAGACTACACATCCCTTATCCTTAAAAGTACTCTCATCTTCCAAGAAGAGATTTTCATCTTTAGGAGGAATGTTGTCACACCATAGTGGGTAAGCATATTGGCTATAGCTTCCAAGGCAAGATATACCATCATTTTTACCACTAGGTCTATTAGGAGTGTTTATATCATCTTTAAACAAGACATTATACCTAAAGAGAGCAAGATCTATTTCACGGGCAGATTTGGAATAAACACGTTCATCACTCTCTAAAAGATCAATATCAAGTTTCAAAGAGATTTCAAGTACAAGATTATCCCAAGAATAGCTCTCGGATTCACTCCCATTTTGTTGACCAACATTTACAAATACTTCACTCACTTGAGTTCTATTAAGCATATCAAACATAAACTCAAGTGGCGGGCAAGTTTCATATATAAGTTGATCAACACTAATTACACAAGACGATGTACTTTCGTTCAACATGTTGTCTTCAACACTAGGTGGATATAAATTGATCTTACAAGAAAAGTCAATTTCGTCATCAATAGGATCAACTAGTGTATCCACACCCACAACATGGACATCATCAGGCAAACACTCATTAGACTCACAAGTAAGTAAGATACAACTCATACTCAATAGGCTACTAGCCACACAATTATCATTCACAAACACCAAAGTCTAAGAGTTAGCTATTTTACCTTGAATCTCACATGAGCCATAGTCTTCATCTTGAGGTATGTCCAGGCAGCCCACTTTCTCCCTCGGACCTACCATACGATCCAATCTTTCATTCACCATAGCCATGTCTCGGGAAATAGTGTCAAGGTAGGCCAAAATGACATTGGTGACATTGTTGTCCATGGTTTGAGAGGTGCAAGCCTCGGGTTCTATTGCAATTGTACCTAAAACAAACAAAGAAATAAACCTACAAAATGAACAAAAGATATTAGTAGTAAAAGCTCCTCACCAACACTCGTAGACACTCATTTTTGCGATCTTCACAATTGGAGCGGAGAATATTGAAAGTTTCTTACACTCCGGTAGTTAATAAGATGTCAATTCTACTAGGCGGCCGAAATGAATTCTTGCTTGATCGAATCAAGACACAAAAATAAAATTTACTTACAAACTTGAAACAAAGAAATTACTACGAGTTAAAAATGAGAAAAACACACAAATAATGAAGACACGAAAGAAATGGATACAAACGACTAATTGGCAACCTAGTAGGAGTGTATTAGTTTATTAATTAGTTCTAGAACCAAGTAATGAAACCAAGAATCAAAAATTAGAAACTAGAAAATTTCAAATTTGAGCTTATTAGTGATGTGTACAGTAGCAATGGTGACATGGCAACATGCATTGGTCTTGGTCCCACACGAATTTTAGTCACAAATTTGAACTTTCAATATTCACACAACTTGGAATGGATGACAATTGGTTTTGGAGGGAAAGTAAAAGTCTTGTAGTCTTTTTTAACTTTTCAAACTCAAAAAGGTGTTATTTGACTTTACTAACCCCACAAGACAAGGTCTCTTGATTTAAGGAAAAGTGGTTGTCAAGTCTAGAAAGTGATGTATGCAAGTCTTCTCACAAACAATTTTACAACTTTTGTCTTACAACTTTTTGGATCTATTTTATACTTTTTGTTGTCTTAAGTTGTAATAATAAATGAAGAACAAGATGAACATCAAAAAAACTTTCAAGAACACAATAACAACTTCTTCAAGAACACAACACAACACCACCAAGTGTCAACAACAAGGTACAACATACGACCATCTTCAAGTCACCACAACAATGGTCAATTTTATAAGCTCAACTTTAGATCTAGACACTTTTAGTGTTGGTAAGAAAGAAACCAACACTAGAAACACACTAAACAAGTAAAAGACTACTAGATCTAGTACAAATCTTGGCCATGACAACTTCACAAGAACAATAATTTTCCTCGGCCAAGAAGAAGATCTTCAAGAACACTTTATTTTTTTTTTTGAATTTTCTAACAAGCAAGCCCAAGATTTGATCTTGTAGGAATAAGATCAAGCCACGCTTTGATACCAAATGATACGGAAAACAAAGATAGAAACCAAAACTGTAACTAAAGAAAGAATATGATGATGATAACAATGGCACAAGATGAAACAAGACACGGATTCAACACAAATACAAGACAAATTGCATAGAAAATAAAGATAGATAGTGAGACCAAGATTATTACAAAATTAAAAACTAAGTGTATTTGAACACTAACCCCTAATGAATGTAATAGTCAAAACCACACTATTACGGTGACCGCCAAGGGAATCAACTCACCTCAAGATCCACCGTTTCCAAGCAAAGGTCAATATTGGCTTTCCAAGCCCTATACTAAGGATGATTTTTTCAAGCCTTACTAAGACTACACTAAGGTGGTCTACTCTGATTTTCAAGTGTTTCATACATTCATCATTCAAAACTAATGAGAAAAGACTTAAAAGAGACTATATATAGTATATTACAAAAGAAAGACAGAATGACTCCAATTCCCTTAATGAGGTGGGGTGACCATGGAGTATCATTTAGACAAGTCTAAATGACCGAAATACCCTCAAGGCTAAGTGATCAAAATGCCCTTAATAAAGGGAACCAAAATCATGAACCACCAAATATGGCCCAAACCCGAGAGTCCTCAAGTCATCAAGGCTCCAAGCAATCTTCCACACTCGGTTTGCTTAATAGCATGCTTAAGACGACCCCTCCAAGTATGATCCCGTGCCCTTCGTGCGACCAAAGCTTGATTCTTCACGTAGTGACTTTGAATGATGTCATCAAAAGCTAAGACAGCCATTTGACTTGTATCAACCTACTCCAAACTCCATAGTTCTCAGATCCTAAAAGTTTGATTGGTATCAAGGCTGCACCAGATACATTTGATGCTCCTCTGAACAAGGGATCAGTAGGATCTATCTTAGGTGACATTCTTAATGTCAAAACTTCAGTAATTAAGTGATTAGATATAGAAACAAAACTCAGTATCTCACTTTTCTACAGTTATCAGTAGTTCAGCTACAAACCAGAAATCACTCCAATATTTCAGAGTTTAAGAAGAACAAACTCAGAACATAGATAGAAAGAAGAAAAGGAATTTCTACTACAAATGTTAGCTGAGAACAAGGATCGAAAGAACCTCAATCACAATTGATCGAAAGAACCTCTATCACAATGGAGATCTAAACTCCATAGATTTCCTTTCAACTCCAGAATTGAGCTGGATCTCTGATACCACGTAAAGTTTGCTCAAGGATCCATCGACAATGAAGATGAATTGAAACTGCCATAGCTGTTGTTGTATTGAATGCGTTGATTACATTATAATGTGTTATAGCTGAGTATTGTAGACAAGTACAATATGTTCTAGAAGCTTCTAATCTTTTTAACAAACTAACTCTCTCTATATGTTGTGACTGACCACAATGTAACAATATCAACTCTTAGTAACCGACTCAATGAAAAAGTAACAACACTAATGTAACAGTGAAGTAATTACTCTGCAGCTTTACTACTTAATCCTGTACATTTTATCAATCATATTGACAATCAACAGAATGAGCCAAAGTTGTAAACAGTAACTTTTCTTAAGCCTCGCTGCTTAGTTGTAACTCTGTATTGTGATTCAGTAATGCTAAATAAAAAAGGAAAAAAAGAATTCATGGTCAGTCCAGTATATCTCACAAGTATCCAAACAGTATATCAAGCTTGTCTTCTCCAGTCATTTTTTCAACATATTCCTTAATCTTGAATGCCGACTCTTTAAGCTGAAAGCTTCTCCGCACTACGATGGACTTTAATGAAGCAATATCCCCAAAACTATCTGGGATCTCTATAAGCTCATTACAATATATTATTTCTAAGTCCTCGAGTACAGGAAAAGATTCATCTGCAATAACCTTCCACTCACAAAAAGACACCCAATTCAATGTTAGAGATTTGAGATTGTGGAAGGTGAGTTGTTCCATGTTCCATTCTTTTCCCCCTTCGATGGTTGCTCTATATAGTACCAGATTTTTAAGGTTGGGTAGTGATGTCCCAATTCTTGAAAGTGAATCTGATGTCAGATCGAACCCATCCAATTCCACTTCTTTCAAGCTTGAAGGGAAGTGAAAATCAAACTGATGTACATGTTTAGGCCCACAGCACAATAATTCTGCTTTAACTTTTTCACGTTTATTAAGGACATCCAACCTTGGAAAATAAATCTGCTTTCCTCTCCAACAAAACATGAAGAATTTAAGTCTTTGAAGATTGGGAAACCATTTGAAAATATCCTCCGAGTCTACTGAAGAAGAAAGCTTGGGACGCTTTAATGATAGCAGATTCTCTAACTTTACTGGTTTGTCAATGGCTGAATCAAATACAGAACAATCATAGATGGACACATGTCATAACTTTGCAAGATTCCAGATAGTAGGGGATAATACCAGGTTTGATCCACTGTCCTCCACCTCCAGAGTTTCTAGATTGCAGAGGTTTGAAAACGACGGATGGAGAGCTTCTGCCTTCGTCTGAATACTTAAGCACCTCAAATGAACAAGCATGCCTATTTCATCCAGCAAAGTATCTATCACCTTCGTCTGAATACTTAAGCACCTCAAATGAACAAGCATGCCTATTTCATCCAGCAAAGTATCTATCACCATTACACATGGCAGCTCCAACCTTTTAAGAAGCCTCAAGTGTCTTAGGTGACCATTGTTGGGAAACCTCAAAATGCGCCACTGATAATCATGTTGCAAAGAGAGGAGGTGTTTAACATAAGGATTTCTCTTTTCTGGACTGAACAAGGAAGAATCATCTGAATGAGGGTCCTCATCAATAATAATGGTCCGGCTGCGCAGCATCAGATCTGAAGAAGAGGAGGAAGACAGAATAATTGAACTCGTCAAGTCAAATAACTTATCTGTTCTAGCTTTTATAGAACAAAATTCATGCACAAGTTCATGAATTTGGCATCTCTGTTTCCTACCACCTCTCACTATTACCAAGCTACTAGAAATTAATTCATCCACATAAACCTCCATTACTTCATCCACACTCTTCAAATCAGTTGGTTCCACAAGTCTTTCATCACTCCATAAATCTTTCACGAAGAGATCGCAATATCTTTGTCCTTTGGATAACTTGCAAGGTACAGAAAGCACAGCTTTATGTGATCAGACAAATGGTCATAACTTAATTGTACAACTTTCATCACTTCCTCTTCATCCCTAAAAATAAAGGAACTCAAATTATTGAGAACTTCAAGCCACAAAGCCTCTTTCTTTTCCTTCCTTGAAATGACTCCACCGATCAAATCAAGTACCAAAGGAAGTCCATCACACTTTCGGGCTATTTTTTCTCCAACATCTCTTAGTTCATCAGGGCAACGTTCTTCTCCGAATACCCTTTTCTCTAATAACTCCCAACTTTCTTCTGGTCTTAACAGTCAAAGATCAAGAGGATCACTGTGGCATTTTCCATGCAAAGCCACTTCCTTTTTTCAAGTTGTTAAAATAACTCGGCTCCCTTTCTGAAATTCAGTTGGAAAAGTTCTTGTTAGCTCATCCCATGTTGCAGTATCCCACAAGTCATCCAACACACTAAGGTACCTCTTTCCAAATAGATGTTTCCGTAGCTTATCAGCAACGTCTTTGTCTATGCCGTCCTCATTGAAACTTTCCTTCAAACCAATAACTTGATTGAAAATTTTCTGCAACAACTTTTTCTCATTACGTTCCTGGTCGACTGTGCACCAAGCACGAACGTCGAAATGACCAACAACAGACTTTTGATTATATACTCTGTAAGCCAAAGTAGTTTTTCCAAACCCTGGCATGCCGACTATGGAAATGACATCTACCTCACCTTGTTTCCTCCTCAAAACCTACAATTATTTTCCCAGCTATTGATGACTTGTTTATAACTGGTTTGTTGGGAGAGTTTGCAAAAATGATTCTCATGTTCTTGGAGATCTTCTCTTGTACCTCTTTTTTGACTTGAGTGATCTTTTCCATGGTATCAGGAAGTAAGAAGATAAGCTGAAAGAGACCATGATCTCTAGCAAGAATTGAGTTAATGGCATGTTCCGCCTCATATGCCACATCTATAACACGAGTCCAAAGATCTCTATGCAATTCTAGCTAAACTTTCCCAAAGAACGACCTTATGTCTTCTAAGTCCTTCTTCACCCGATGGATTTCTTCTTTTATCAAAACAACTGAATAAGCATTGGAATTGAGAAAGTCATTCAAGTTTCTGAGTAAAAGAGTCAAGGGGTAACAGAGCTGAGATGGCTCTTCAGGGGCTTTCAAGAAAACATTCTTGAGATCTTCCTTCAGAAGTTCAATATTTTCCAGCAAGTTTAGACTTGCACTGCTTGTTTCCTTCATATTCTCCTCATTCCTTGTGTTCTCTTAAGTTTTGAACGAGAACGAATACCTCCTTGGTAAGTGCTCCAACACGTTCCATGAGAATAAAATATTTGTCATGAAGAATAACGTCCTTGGGCACATCAGAAAGAATAACTAATAGGAACTCTATCATTAGATGAATGTTTCGAGCTGAGTTGCTAGGAGTAATAGAATTAACCATGTGCTGTTGTAGATGAATCATATATTCTCTAAGAATGTCTGGAGAGACTTCTAGGAGCTGCTTAATGAAGCGTCCAACTTCAGCTGACTTTGAAGTTTTCAAATTTGTGAAACACCTCCAGTGAAACTGGAATTATCTTCAAAAGTAGATGGACGAGCATAGAATTGATCTTCATCAGTGTCTTCCTCTTCAGATTCATATTCAGCTCTTTTATGCGTCTCTTCTTCATCATTATATAGTTCCATAAAAGAGATACATCTTCATTTGTTTCATCTTCATCAGATTCATCAAGATGAAAAGCTAAAAGGCTGAAACAGAAGTGTCCTACTCTCTCAGCCATAAGTTGAAACTGTGGTACGACATATTCAATTGCCTTATGCTCAATGCAACCATTTACTTTCAGCCCAAGGAAATCTCTTAAATTGCCAAATACATTCTGAAGAAGCTCATATTGAGTCATTGATGGGAAAATCAACTCAGCACGAACCTTGGGTAGATAATGGAGATTCACAAGGAGCACATCCAAAAAATCAATCAACTCATCCTCTGTCATGGTGGCACTTGATTCAGATTGATGATTTGAGATGACAGAACGTTTGATACTTTCAAGAAGACGAGGGACAACATGATCTTTTAATTTAACCAGCATGTCATCTCCACTCTGATGAAAAAGTGACCGAACCAGATCATGAACCTCATATGAAATGCAAGACATTTCGGCATTAGAACCATCCGAAATGTAATAACAAATCTGTAAACATGCCGACAAAAATGTCAGCTCCAATTTCAGCTGTTCAATTTGATCCGTTTCAAGAACAGTTTGATCCTCTTCAATTTTTAACCTCTTTATGAAATCACGAAGATTTACAATGTCCTCACGAAGAACAGCAAATGATACCTGCTATGAGACCAGAAATGTATTAAAATTTTCAGTTCCACATATTTTCCGTGACAAATTTTACCCTAATTTAATAGGCAACTAACGTAAAATTTAGAGGTCCTTCTTCAAAATATTCTATTTCATAAGCAAAATGTTTGTCCTGTACTTGCTATTTATATCAAAAGGCAAGAGTTAGATTTCTTAAAAGGTCATTCAAAAGATAAAAGTTGTTCGAAAGTCATTTTTCTTTGTTTTGTAACAGAAAAATCACTCTAATTTTTCCATTTCACATACAAAGTTATTCTACACATCAGGTAGTATTTAAGTTGCTTAATCCTATTGATGATATTGTCCACTCAATAAGGCAGCTGTTCCATCAAAATTTTGGGGTAAGTACGAGTCTACTACTGGTATATGATCGACAGTCCTAAACTATTGTTGAATCAAATGCCTTTACTAAATCACATGAGAGTTTCTGTTCAAAAACTGAGAAACCTCAAGAAGAACATTAGCATGAAAAGAACATACCTATAAGTCTAAATTAATCATGTCAAAATGAAAACAAATATAAATGAGAAAATACCCTATTACCCCCCGATCTATACCAAAAACAGCTGTGACACACCTCAACTTAAAGGGGTCCTATTTGTTAGAGTGGGTAAAAGTCTCATATTGGTTGGGGAATAGATTGGTGGTTTGCTTATATGGACTTGGACAATCCTCCTCACTTGATCTAGCTTTTGAGGTTGAGTTAGGTCCAAGATCTATTTCTTGACATGGTATCAGAGCCAGGTCCATTCCCGTTTTGGGCTTCCGGTCCACGCGCCAGTGCCAGTTGGGCCTGGGCGTGAGAGTGGGTGTTAGAGTGGGTAAAAGTTCCACATTGGTTGGGGAATGGACTGGTGGTTTGCTTATATGGACTTGGACAATCCTCCCCTCTTGAGCTAGCTTTTGAGGTTAAGTTAGGCCCAAGGTCCATTTCTTGACACTATTACCCATGAACTAATTAAAAGTGTAATATTGACACCCTTAGTACCTGCGTGGCATATACGTGCTGCACACACGTGTGCCTAAATGGACACTTCAGTGTGTTGTGCCACGTATCACTTAGGGTATCAAAATTACACTTTTAATTAGTTCGGGGGAGTAATAGGACCCCCTTTAAGTTGAGGTGTATCTTTGCTGTTTTGGGTATAGTTCAGGGAGTAATATAGTATTATCTCAATATAAATAAATGTTTTATGACATACCGATGAGCTTTTTGCTTCCCCACCTTCTTTTTGTCCATTTTCTTTTCCTCTTTCCATGTATGTAGTTTGTTTTCACTAGTCAAACCAAACTAGTTTTTTCATTCAAGTTGTCAAGATCTGATCATGTATAAAAAGTACATAATCTTTATCAGAAGAAAAGTAGAAAAAAGAACACAAGAAACTCAAGAAAAAAGCATAAAGCATATAATAGGAAACAATTAACTGTAGATATAGCCAGACATCTGCTATATTATATGTTCCCTGTAACACAATATTGCTGTAGCAGACCAAAATTATTCAGACAAACAACACCGTTATAAAGAGATTTGATTGCACTACTTTGTTTTTGCATCTATTTAAAGGTTTATAATTAAAATTTAAGATTTAAGAATACTTGGTGCAAGAATTAAGAAGAATAGATAACCATACCTTTAAACTTCAGAAAAACCAGCCAAGATTAGGTGTGTGAAATAATAAAAGATGAGATCCAGGGAGAAGTTGAAGTAAAATGGATAAATAGGAACTTTAACAACTAGTCATTTACACACTACTATAATAAAATTGTGGAGGTGATAAAATGATCCCACTAAGGTGGATTGATTACTTTTGTTCGTCTTTTTTTGATTGTTAATTGGCTCAACAATAAAACACATCCATAATATCATCATAATAAAGTTGTTGGGATGTACCCATAAAACACATCTCTAAGACCCTCGGCTCAAGTAAAGCAGTTCAAAGCATATTTAGAAGGAGAAAACAGAAGTGATTTTTTTTTTTTTTTTGTAATGCTAACACACCTGTGGTGAGTGGTGAAAACAGAAGTGATGTAAACATAGCAAATAAAACAAATTTGCCAAAACAATATCTGGATGATAGCCATGCTAACAAAGCTTGAACAGGTTCCATTTCTACTTTGTTATTGGGATCCCGACAAATATTTCTTATTATATATTAACTATTTTTTCAACATAAATACAAAGTCAACGTAAAAGTTACCGTGTTCCCCAAACCCACACCTGATTACCTAAATCTGGCTACAAAACAATAGAAATAGCAGTATTGTTCTTCATGTTGGATGTTGCATATGTTACTATAGTCAGAATATATCACCATCTTTTATAACAACATTTCACTATAACGGCCAAAAAAGCTTTTTGAAACCGTTTTAATTATATATATTATGTAACTCCGATTTTATGTTCTCTACAACACAATTTAACTATAGCAGCCCAAAATTATTGAGACAAATGTCGCAGTCATATAGAGATTTGATTGTACTACTAATTTGTTTATCCATCTATTTAAATCCTGATAATTAAAGTTCAAGAGACAAAAAATTGAATCATATTTCAACTTGGTGCAAGAATTGATTTCAAAACAAAATAGGTTGAATAATATGTAATCATACCTTTAAACTTCAGCAGACAAGAACTTCAACAATAAAAAAGATGGAATTGAGGGAGAAGTTGAAATAAATGACTAAACAGGAACTTCAACAACAAAAGAAAAATCAAAGACACATTCACAATATTCCAACATAATTAAGTTTTTGAGAGGATCCAAAAGGTGGATTGATTACTTTGGATTCCTTTTTTTATTATTAAATTAATTATAGTGTATTGATAACAGAATCAACCCACAATACGGAAACAAGACTCAAAACACAAGAGGAAACCGAGAGGGCCATAACACGTACACTCTCTCGGCCACAAGTCACAAACCGAGAATACAACACAAGGACAAGATGAACAAGGTGTAATCACACCAAAACAGCAACAACTACAACAGCAAGATGAAGAACAATGCAAGGATAAGAAGAACCAAACGGTTTTCACTAAAAGAGAAAGAAACACTACAAGCGATTACAAGAAGATAAAGATAGAAGATAAAGATAGGTAGTGAGACATTAAATCTTACAAGAACTAAGAACCTAAGTGTATGTTAAACACTAAAACCCTTAATACATGTAAAAGTAACACCAACAATCTTACAATGACACAAGAGGGCATTAACCACTCAAGCACCAAGGTTTCTAACAATGTTTTGAAATACTAGTGATTCCACACTAGCATCACCCTAATTTCGGTTTTGGTGGCTTTTCCAAGCCCTACAACTAAGGTGTTACACTCTCCATGAGAGAAGAATGGTGTTACAAGTTATGTCTTACAATCTCATTTAACAACTAAAGAAATAAAGACCTAATACTAGCCTATTTATAGACTTATTACAACATAAGTGAAATGTCCAAAAAACCCTTAATGAAGGGAAGACAAAAGACGCCTATGGAGTGTAGTCCAAGTGTAGTGTATGGACAGTTTTTGGTGCATAATTAAGTCCTATTTGTCTCTTCAATTGCACACACCAAGTATCGGGTCCAACGCTTACTCTCATAAGCCCATAGCCGTGATTATTCTTGTATCATCCTCTCCATCTTGAGAGGAATTTGCCCACAAATTCTCGGATTCACTTCGTGCAATTAGCCACTTCAAGGAAATCACTCAAAACAGTCTACAAAACATGAAGATGGCACAAAATAGTCCGCAAAAAACATGAGAAAGCCGAGGGCTCAATAACACAAGTCTCAGCCAACATCTTCATTTTGAACCTCGACTTCCTCTCCATCTTGAGACTTTTCTTCAATCTCATCCAAAACACATCCCAACTTCTTTCTTATTGGCGGGTTCCTTGTGGTTCCCTACGTCTCCTCCTCAACTTTCCTTCCATCATATAAGCATCATTGTAGACTCCATGTCCCTCGTGTTCCTTTCTACCATATCGATTTTGGGGAAGTGGAGTTTTGGTTGAGAGGATTTTTTTGGTAATGTGGAGCTTCGGTTGTAGAGCTTGGGATGGGTGGAAATTGGCTTCCAAGTCCCTCTTGTTGGACTTGATCAAAATGAGAGGGAAGTGACCTATTTAGGTCTCGGGTTGGAGGGAATTTGGTGGCTTGGCTTATGTCTATGTCACTTGGTGCTGGTCTTGGAGGATTGATCGTTTGAGGTAAGGTTTCAGGAGCAGAAACACTAGAGTTCCTTTGATTCTGTTAGTTTTAAATAGACAAATCGCACATAACACTATGCAAACGATGTCTAGATTGCTACAGAAAAGAAGCAGGAGAATGAAAGAAGATCACTGAGTGAGAGAATCTTGTGCAGAGAGAGATATTCATTCTTTAAAAAAAGAAGTTACATAAAGTGTTCTTAAAAAAAAACTAAAATAGATAATGGCCCTACTTTAAGTCATGGTGCTAACCATGCTAACTACCTCCTAATAACTTAAAAAAGAAATATAGGAAATAAAATAAATAAATACTGCAGTCCTAAAGAAACTAATAATACTCCTCCTTGAATTAGGAGCTGCAAATTCCAAGTTGTTGCCTTAGGAACTTAAACTTGCTGACAGGAAGGGATTTCGTAAATGCATCTGCAAGCTGATCTTCAGATTTCCAATAAACAAGAACCACTTCTCCTTTTTTCTGCACATCCCTCAAGAAAAAAAGCTTAATGTTGAAGTGCTTAGTCTTCCCGTGAAACATTGAATTATGTGAAATAGCTATTGCAGCTTGATTATGAACAAGAATCTCAGTATTAACCTTTTGTTCCATATGCAAATCAGAAAATATTTTTCTTAGCCATAAGGTTTGATTTACTGCTTTGATTTATTGCTGTTATTGCTGCAATGAATTCAGCCTCTATCGTGGACTGTGCCATAGTTTCCTTCTTCTTGGAACACCAAGAGAAAATCCCTGATCCCAGACTGAAGCAATATCCTGATATACTTTTCATGTCATCAGTCGATCTGGCCAAATCACTATCTGAGAATCCATACAACTTAAAATTCTCACACTTTTTGAATTTGTCCCCATACTCGACAGTACCTTTGATGTATCTTATAATTCTTTTTGCTACTTGGAAATGCATTTTAGTAGAACAATGCATAAACCTAGACAAAAAACTTACAACAAATGGAATATCGGGTCGTGTAGTAGTGAGATACATCAAGCATCCAATCAAGCTTCTGAAGTTTCCTTCATCAACTCTATCAGTTCCATCCTCTTTGCTCAACTTCTCTTTTGGATTCATAGGTGTGCTTGTTACCTTGCAATTTTCCATATGGAATTTCTTTAGTATCTCCCTAGCATACTTCTTTTGGCAGATAAAGATTTCATTGCAACTTTGCTTGATTTCCATCCCTAGAAAGTATGTCATTAGTCCTAGGTCTGTCATCTCAAATACTTGCAACATTTTCTTCTTAAACTCTTCAACCAGCCGCACATTGTTCCTGTCACCAAGAGATCATCAACATAAAGGGAAACAATGAGCAGATCAATTCCTTTGTGTTTGACATAAAGAGTAACTTCAGAAAAACTTTGAACAAACTCCAAACTCAACAACTGATGATCAATCCTTCTATACCAAGCTCTTGATACTCAAATTGCTCTTACTGACACCAGAGAAGGTGAGGTCGTCTTTCTTTCCATCCGCCATACGGTTCTCCTTAAAGCCTTAAGGAGAAGGGGAAGAGCAGGTATCTATGTAATTACGGTCTTTTTTGGCCGTTGTTCCAGTCGAGCACTCTCTTTTGTTTGTCCAATTCCATCTTACCAAACAAGACTGACTTCTTACCAACCCACGAAGGGGGCTTGTTTTAAGCCATAAAGAGCCTTTCTAAGCGGACAAACTTTTTCTTCTTTTCCTAGCTCAATGAAACCCTCAGGCTACTCTGTATAGATTTCTTTCTGCAATACACCATTTAGAAAAACAGATTTGATATCTAGTTGGAACACTTTCTAACCCTTTTGTGATGCTATTGCTAGCAACATTCTGATGGTATCTAGTTGGGCTAATGGAGCAAAGGTATCCAAGTAATCAACACCGAATATTTGCGCATATCCCATGACGACAATCCTAGCCTTGTATTATTGATATAACCGTCAGAATTAAGCTTGGTTCTAAATACCCATTTTACTCCAATGACCTTTCTATCTTCCGGTCTCTCAAGTAACTCCCAAGTGTTATTTTTCTTGATCATTAGCATCTCTTGCTCCATAGTGTTTCTCCATTTTTCATCTTGACGCTCTTCTTTGGCTCACAAACTGCCACATTACTTTGTTGGTAGATGTCAGAAAGTAATTTTGTACCTCTAACTGGAGGATCATCTACTAACTCATTTTGCCATTTATCAGATGTCTGCTTCTCCGAAGCTTTGACTGAAAGTTGATTATTTTCCCAATCCTATTTCTCTTCCTCATTGAAGTGCACATCCCGACTAATAATCATCTTTCCTATTTGTGGATCATAAATTTTGTAGGCTTTGGAGGATGAGCTATAACCCACAAAGATTCTCGGGACGACCCTTTTATCAAGTTTGTCTCTTTTAACCTGCGGCTTAGAAAGGCTCTTTATGGCTTAAAACAAGCCCCAAGAGCTTGTTATAGAAGGATTGATGATCACTTGTTGAGTTTAGGATTTGTTCGAAGTTTGTCTGAAGGTACTCTTTATGTCAAACATAAGGGAACTGATCTGCTCATTGTTTCCCTTTATGTTTGACATAAAGAGTAACTTCAGAAAAACTTCGAACAAACCCCAAACTCAACAAGTGATCATCAATACTGCTATACCAAGCTCTTGGGGCTTGTTTCAAGCCATAAAGAGCCTTTCTAAGCAGACAGACTTTTTCTTCTTTTCCTTGTGTGCTTTAATCTGAGCCATGGTGGGATTATTCGGTAGGGTTGGAACATTATAATCCTCTTCCACAACTTCCCATAGATCTAAAGAATCCAAGTATGTCTCCATTCGTACTGCCCAAACCTGATAGTTATCTCCATTAAAGACCGGCGGAGCAATTGGTGAGAAACTGGTTTCTGCATCCATGACTTCTCCAACTCAATCACAGATCCCGTAAGATGAAAGCTATGATACCAAATGTTAGTTTTAAATAGACAAATCGCACATAACACTATGTAAACGATGTCTAGATTGCTACAAAAAAGAAGCAGGAGCATGAAAGAAGATCACTGTGTGAGAGAAACTTGTGTAGAGAGAGATATTCATTCTTTAAAAAAAGAAGTTACATAAAGTGTTCTTAAAAAAAAACTGAAATAGATAATGGCCCTACTTTAAAGTCACGGTGCTAACTATGCTAACTATCTCCTAATAACTTAAAAAAGAAATATAGGAAATAAAATAAATAAATACTGCAGTCCTAAAGCAACTAATAATAGACTCTCCACTCCTTCCATCACCTGAAGTATAGTAGACATATCTGAGCTAATTTTTTCAAGGCCCGCATTCGCCTTAGCCATGTCTCGAGAAATAGCATCAAGGTGGGCCAAAATGGCTTCCATTATGCCCAAGAAGTTACCTAAAAAACAGAAAATAAGTTAGTTGTACAAAGGGGTGACGTGAAAGCCTTTGATTGGTTGCGGATAGTGATGTGGCAGCTTTGGAATGATTGTGGAATATTGTGGAAATATGAGTTTTTTTTCATGTCTTCAATTTGGATTTGTCAATTCAATTTGGAGGAGAGGAGTTTCAGTTTTGGGAGGAAAACAAGAAGATTTGGAGCCTTTTCAAATTCAAAAGGGCTTTGACTTTCCTTGCACCCTTTTGGCAAAACACCCTTTTGAAAGCTTTTTGGCTCTTTCCTCTTTTGTTAGTCTTGGAAAGTGCCCTTTCTCCCTTTTGGTAACAAGACTTTTTGAAAGTCTTTTGGTCCCTTTCATTTCTTGTAAGAGTCTTGGAATAAGTTTCAAGACTAACAAGACCACACTCTCTTTCTTCACTCACTTAGATCAAACAACCACCTCTGAAGACTTTTTCTTGAACAAAACATGAAGATGGTGAAGAACACTAAGAACACACTTTTGAATCTTGGAGTCCTAAGGTTCAAGTTGGACCTACCAAAAAACAACAACACCTTTTCAAGATTAAAACCACATCACAATATCCACAATACACGTTCAAACCTTTAACCAACAACACACTACACTTCCTAGAACAATAAGAACTTCAACAACTCTAGTTGGCCACAACCTTCAACAACAATCTTGTCAAGAGCTCAAATCTTGGACTTTGACTCAACAAGTGTTAGTGAACAAGAAACTAACACAAGAAACTACTAAGACAAAAAAAAACACCTAATTCTAAACAATATCCTCGGCCAAACACAACAACAACAACAAAGATGTTTCGGCCAAGAACAAGAACACTTCAACTATTTTTTTTTTTTTGGATTTTTCGACTAAGAGAGCCCAAGATTGGTAGTGTAGGAAAAAACCCAGCCTTGCTTTGATACCAAATGATAACGGAATCAACCCAAAACACGAAAACAAGACTCAAAACACAAGAGGAAACCGAGAGCGCCACAACACACTCTCGACCACAAGTCACAAACTGAGAATACAACACAATGACAAGATGAACAAGGTTTAATAACACCAAAATAGTAACAACTACAACAAAAAGATGAAGAACCAAACAAGGATAAAAATAACCAAATGGTTTTCACTAAACAAGAAAGAAACACTACAAACGATTACAAGAAGATAAAGATAGGCAGTGAGACATCAACTCTTACAAAAACTAAGAACCAAAGTGTATGTTAAACACTAAGACCTTTAATACATGTAATAGTAACACCAAGACTCTTACAATGACACAATAGGGTGTTAACCACTTAAGCACCAAGGTTTCTAACAATGTTTTGCAATACTAGTGATTCCACACTAGCATCACCCTCATTTCAGTTTTGGTGGATTTTCCAAGCCCTAAAACTTAGGTGTTACACTCTCAATGAGAGAAGAATGGTGTTATAAGTTAGTCTTACAATCTCATTTAACAACTAAAGAAATAAAGACCTAATACTATCCTATTTATAGACTTATTACAATATAAGTGAAATATCCAAAAAGCCCTTAATGAAGGGAAGACAAAAGGCGCCTATGGAGTGTAGTCCAAGTGTAGTGTATGGACGGTTTTTGGTGCATAATTAGGTCCTATTTGTCTCTTCAATTGCACACACCAAGTCTCGGGTCCAACGAGCACTCTCATAAGCCCATATCCGTGATTATTCTTGTATCATGTACCTACTTATTTTGTTTCCTTTCCTTTTCTATTTATCGATTAGTTTCAAGCTCAACTAATTAAGATT
Organism: Capsicum annuum; assembly: GCF_002878395.1. Classification (NCBI taxonomy): domain Eukaryota; kingdom Viridiplantae; phylum Streptophyta; class Magnoliopsida; order Solanales; family Solanaceae; genus Capsicum; species Capsicum annuum. The sequence goes on along the minus strand of NC_061115.1, from coordinate 214,757,910 downwards.
TATTCGTACCCAATAAAGGGGAAGTTTTTTTTCCATTTTCAAGATTAAAACACTTGTACCTTACCTTGAATGATACCTATTGATTTCTTTCTTTTCCGACTTTGGTCCGGTGTTCAGTATCGTTTTCGGGTTTCATTAATCCAGACTCCTTTGCCATAAAGCTATTAAAAAGGTGAAGGATAAAATTATTTTTATTAATCAAGAAGATTGTGAAAAAAAAATGACCAACTTTAATAATACGTAGTTGGATTATATAGAACACAATGTCCTACATAGTGCAGGACAGAGGCACTACTTTAATCTTCACATGATTTGATGTTATTATAAATTGCATTAGGAAAAGTAGTGTGAGTACATTATTAATTATTTATACACCAGATTTCACTAATTATGTCCATTGATTAAAGGGAAAAGACATAAGTTTTCTCCCTTTTTAACACCTTTACCAATCAGACCAAATAGGACTCTTACCTAATCAGACTACACAGTCACAGAAAGTAGAAATTAAAGCCTTATTAAGAGGGATTCTTATTTGGTCACATGGGGTCGTTTGATACGCCAGATAAGTATAAGGATTTCAGCATAAAATTTGAGATTAAACCCGTGTCATGTTTGGTTCCAGCATAAAATTTGAGATTAAAACCGTGTCATGTTTGGTTCGAGGTATTAGTAAATCGCCAGATTATCTTATCCTAAAATGCTACTAACATCAAACTTCTGAACTAGTGCCCCATCAAACTTTTGATCTTAAGGGTTCCAGGCAAATATATGACTGTTTTCAACATATATAAACAACACATGCTGATCCTCAATCAATAAGTTATAATTGAAACTTTGTGACAACTGAAATCCATGTTCAGTTATGTTCCCTCTTCCTTCATTCCCAAATTGGCATTTTCAAATACTGACTACCATTATTATAAGCATAATACGAAGAACGGACAACTTAACTAACTTGGTCCTCAGCTGACCGCTAAATACTTCAACTTCGAGAATGTACATCTAGACACCTCAACTCATCCATATTGTGACTTGTCAACACCCGATGCTGATGTGTCACTGTAACACCCTGTAAAATCCTTCATGTGTTATATCGTAGTAGTGTGCTTGTTGAGTTAAAATATTGAAAATTTTCTAAGTGTAAAAGGGGACTTAGAATCATTTTTAGCTTTCAATCTTTAGGGAATTTATTTCCGACCTTCCTAACCTCCGTTTCTTGAAATTTTTGTTGCGTTACGATGGGGCAAGTAAAGAGTACGTCTCAGCTGAGTTTTAGAGTTTTTAGACGAGCTTAAGGGCAAGTTTGAGTTGATGAAATAGTGAGCCGGGGCGATTATCCCGTGGCGCCTCGCTGATCGCCTCACCTGGGAGTGAGCAAGGTGATAGGTGAGGCGACGCCTTGGCTCTCGCGGTTCTCAACCCAGGACAGCACTTTGGGGATCGCCTTGGGCCAATTTCAGTTTTTGTCCCAAATTTTTAAACGTGTTTTGGGTATTTTCCAACCCCTTATCAACTTAAACACGGGATTTAATCCCAAATACACCATAATAAACCCACTCACATCAAATTCATCCAAGAACACTCCCAAGGGTTTCAAACTAAAAACCCAAATAGATCCAGATTCAACCATGATTTTTCAAAAGCGATTGAAGATTTGGAATCCCCAATCCGTAAGATTCAAGAATCACCTATTATCTTGCGAGATTAAGGTACGCGGGTTTTTCTAAAATCTCATGGGCATAGAAATCATGATTTAAAGAAAGGGGTTTTCAGATTTATGAATACATTTATGTTTTAGAAATCTTGATGGTATTGCTTTGGTCTTTTGACCTTCCCCCACATTGATTCTAAATTATATGTATATGTATGATTGTGTTTTAAGGTTGATGATTTAATTGAGGGCCTGACTTATGTAAAATCCCTCTCTTGTTTTTATTTTCCTTTACTTATCATATGCTATAGATTGTTTTAAATGAATCCTTGAAAAACGTGGTTTAAAATGTCTTGAATTGTGTTTTGATTGGATTAAGATTTGGATTTCAAAAGGGAGTGTAGTTGTGTTGATAAATGTTGAAAATATTCATATAATGAAAGAGTGCATGATTTTGCCAAAAGCACATGACCACTATATGTTTGAAGGATTCTTGCATAGTTTTGACTTATGTTTTGGAACATGAAATCTCTTATACTAATTGAAATGTTGGTGGTATGAATTGAGTTTTAATGAAAGGATTATGCTTAATGCATTGTCTTAGAATTTCAACTTGCAAGTCTTGTTATGACGATACCAAAATAGACAATGCCATAATAGACTCAGACAAGCTTAGAAAGAAGATTTTCATGACTTAAGATTTCAGAATGATATGTGTTAGAAATGGAATAAAAAATTGGTCACAAAGAGATGTTAGGTGTTCCCTCGAAGAAGGCACGAGTTTCAGACAACTCATTGCCCAAAACCGTGATTTGCCAATCCGAATATATTATTATATGTTGGCCTAGTGCCCTGTGGTGTATTAGACTTAGAAACTCCAACCATTGTGGCATACTTGGTTTGTGAGCTTCCCCTCCGAGTCAATGGTGGATTCCATACAACCCGTGGGATTTTAGACTTGTAGAGGTGTACCACCTAACGCAGAATTAATACGAAGATCAGAAACTGCATTGTCAAGAATGATTTATGATTTTTCAGAAAGGTGCACATGTGTTTTGGAAACTATTTTATCTATGAAGTTTTGACAAATTGCTCTCCATTATTTTATTTATATAAAATCTTTATTTTGGATTACTTTGCGTACTAATACAGCTGTATTGACCCCCTACCCCTACTTCTTAGGTTCTGAGTCTCAGTCTAGGTATCCAGATAAGTAGTAGATTTCATCAAACAGAGTTGCAGTGTCCAGTTGGTGAGCCTTCAATATTTCAGAAGGCCTGTTTACTTTCAGACAATTATTATTAGTTATGGTTTTGTTCTACTGGGGCCTTGTCCCAGTTTTCAGATTGTGTTAGTGATCATATAGTAGAGATTTTTCAGACGGTTTCTAGATATTGTTAGATGGTTTTGGATTGTTATTTTCTATCATCGAATTTATAACAGAATTATGACAATGATTCCATTTTGTTGAAATTTCCGCATTTCCTTATTTGTGTATGAATGGTGTATATGATTTCAAGTTAAAAGGGTGTCCGGGCCTTTATGGTTCGGGATGCTCATCATGGCTAGGGCCTCAGTTCGGGTCATGACAAACTTGGTATCAAAGCATGATTCATGATCTCAAGGTGTCTGCGAAATCACGTTGGGTAGAGTATGGGTGTGTAGCGCGCCACACTTATAAGTAGGAGGCTACTAGGTGTTTAGGAAAGTTTTTCCCCTCTTTGTGATTTCGTTCATGTTTTAGAGTCTGAATTAGAATTGTCCCCTAATCAGTGTTCTATTGTATTTCAGAAAATAGTCATGCCTCCTCGTTGTCCCAACAACTAGGATATTCAAGATGATGAAGTCCGCCACACCCATGGGATGTATACCCATAATAGAGCGCATGCTCCAAAACCTGTTCCTACTCCGGGAGTACCTCCAGTCCCGACTAGTCCTCTTCGAGCTTCAAGAGCAAATGTTAATCTTCCCCAGTCTTCTTAGAGGGACATATCGAAAGAAGAATTCAGATAGTCCATTCACATGCTTGCATAACTGGTAGCTGCATAGACTCAGAGGTTGGAAGATATTGGGTCTGCATCTATTACTTCTGAGGCTACTAGGGTGGGCCAGTTCATGAGAATGAACCCGCCCAAATTTTTTGGCACTAAGATAGAAGAGGACCCCAGGAGTTCATAGACAAAATGAAGAAGATTTTCAGAATAATGCATATGGATCAGGTGGAAGGAGTTGAGTTAGCAGCGTACCAGCTTAAAGATGTAGCGAACCAATGGTATAATGAGTAGGAAAATGTGAAGGGTGAGAGTGTTGAGCCCACAGTTTGGGGCGAATTTGTGGAAGCTTTTCTTGATCAATTCTTTCCTCTAGAGTTGAGGAAAGCCAAAGCAGAAGAATTCATGAATCTTAAATAGGGGAAAATGAGTGTCCAGGAGTACACTCTGAAGTTTAACCAACTGGCTCGTTATGTACCAGAAATGACAGGTAATATGAGAGCCCGGATGAGGAAATTTGCATTCGGCCTTTCAGATAATCTAGCGCTTGAATACTAAGGGGAGATGCTAAATAGGGATATGGATTTTGCTAGGCTGTCAGTCCACATGCAGTAGGTAGAAGAGAAGAAAAAGAAAATTGTTAAAGCTAAAGAGAAGGAAAGACAGGCAAAAAGAGCCAGAATAGTAGATCAGAACCACGGTCAGCCACAGAGCGGTAATTGGGGAAATAATTGGCTAAATAAGAAGTTTTAGAGTAACGTGCAGTCTGCAGCTAGCGCCCCAGCACCCAGACCCCCAGTTGATAGATGATCTTAAATTTATCAGACTAGTCATAGTCCCAGAGCTCAGGATACTAAGTCATAGGGCAGTGTGGCTCAACAGTACCGTCCTTTTTCATAGTTTGAGACATGCGAAAAGCAATACCCAGGGAGGTGTCAGTTGGGAAGGCAGGTGTGTTATTCATGTGGTCAGTTGGGTCATTTTCAGAGAGATTGTCCCTCTACTAGGAGGAATGTTCGTGGAGCTAATTCACAGGTAAATTCTTTCGCACCACCACCGCCTTAAAAAGGTGCCACTTCAGCTGTCGGGAGTGGTCGCAACCGGCTGTATGTTTTGTCCAACTATCAGGAGGCAGAGGCCTTACCTGATGTAGTCACTGGTATGTTGCAAATATTTTCTCATGATGTTTATGTGTTACTAGATCCCGGGTCTACCTTATCCTATGTGACCCCTTATGTGGTTGTTGGTTTTAGGTTTAAGCCCGATGTGATTGCTGAATCGGGTGGACTAGCTCCATTCATGTTATGCCACACTAGACTGTATAACCCAAAAGGTTGCTTTTTCCTTTCCTAATGAACCAGTGGTAGAATGGGAGGGGCATTTTTTATCACCTAGAGGGAACTTTATATCTTATCTTAGAGCTCGTAAGCTCATTTCCAAGGGTTGTCTATATCATCTGATTCGAGTGAAAGATTCTAATGTTGAGAGTCCACCTCTTTAGTTAGTCCCTATGGTAAATGGGTTTCCAGAAGTCTTTCCTGATGATCTCCTAGAATACTACCTGATAGGGAGATAGATTTCGGCATTGATTTATTGCCAGATACCCGTCCCATCTCTATTCTGCCATATAGAATGCCTCCAGCAGAGTTGAAAGATTTGAAAGAGCAGTTAGAAGATCTTCTGGATAAAGGTTTTATCTATCATAGTGTTTCTCTCTAGGTGTGCCTGTACTTTTCGTGCGAAAGAAAGATGGCTCCCTGTGTATGTGCATAGATTACCGCCAGCTGAATAAGGTCACCATTAAAAATAAGTATCCTCTGCCTAGGATTGATGATCTATTTGATCAAATCCAGGGTGCTAAATGTTTTTCAAAGATAGACCTTCGTTCGGGATACCATCAGTTAAAAGTTAAAGAGTCGGATATTCCCAAAACAACTTTCTAAACTAGATATGGTCATTATGGATTCTTAGTCATGTACTTTGGGTTGACTAACGCCCCTGCAGCTTTTATGGATCTAATGAATAGGGTCTTCCATCAATTTCTAGATCTGTTTTTCATAGTTTTTATTGATGACATTTTGGTCTATTCTAAGAGTGAAGAGGACCATGCCAATCATCTCTGAATTATCCTTCAGACTCTCAAGGATCATAAGTTGTATGAAAAATTCTCCAAATATGAATTCTGGTTGAATGTTATTTCTTTCTTGGGGCATATTATGTCTAGTGAGGGAATTAAGGTTGATCCCTAAAAGATTGAGGCAGTGAGAAAATGCCCAGACCCACGACTCCAACTGACATTTGGAGCTTCTTGGGTTTGGCAGGGTATTACAGAAGATTTGTAGAGAGTTTTTCTTCCATAGATGCTCCACTTACTAAGTTGACTCAGAAAAAAGTGAAATTTGTGTGGTCAGGCTCTTGAGAGAATAGTTTTGAGAAGTTGAAAAACAAATTGACTATTGCACCTGTGCTGACTCTTCCAGAAGGTACAGAAGGTTTTTTTGTATATTGTGATGCATCCCGAGGGGGACTTAGGTGTGTTCTTATGCAGCATGGTAAAGTGGTGGCTTATGCATCTAGGCAGTTGAAAGCGCATGAGTGCAATTACCTTACCCATGACTTGGAACTAGCAGCTGTGGTGTTTGCGCTGAGAATTTGGCGGCATTATCTTTATGTGGTGCATGTTGATATTTTCACTGACCATAAAAGTTTGCAGTATGTTTTCTCACAGAAGGAATTAAACCTCAGGCAGAGATGTTGGATGGAGCTTTTGAAGGATTATGACATAAGCCTACACTAACATCCGAGTAAGGCAAGTATTATAGCCAACGCCCTCAGCAGATTGTCTATGGGAAGTCTTTCTCATGTTGAGGAAGGGAAGAGAGAAATATTGAGGGATATTCACCGACTTGCAAACCTTGGAGTGCGACTCTTAGATTCCAAAGATGGAGGGGTGGTCATGCATGAGATAGATAAATAATCCCTTTGTGCAGAAGTTAAAGAAAAGCAGACTGAAGATCCCATCTTGATGCAAATTAAGAATGATGTGGGTCAGAAAAAGGAGATGTCGTTTAAGATTGGTGGTGATGGTATTTTGAGGTACCAGGGTAGATTGTGTGTGCCAGATATAGATGGTCTGAGGAAGATAATCCTTGATGAAGCTCATACTTCGAGGTATGTTGTTCACCCAGGCTCTATAAAAATGTATCATGATTTGAACACCATTTATTGGTGGAATAATATGAAGCGTGATGTGGCTAACTATGTTGCCAAGTGTTTGAATTGTCAACAACTTAAAGTGGAACATATGAGGCCAGGTGGTTCTTCTCAAGAGATAGCTTTGCCTTTGTGGAAGTGAGAGATGATCAATATAGACTTCATTATGGGACTTTTAAGGTCCTGAAACCAGAATGATTCTATTTGGGTGATTGTTGATCAGCTGACTAAGTCAGCCCACTTTCTGCCTGTTAGGACTAACTATTCGGGAGATGACTATGCTAAACTGTACATTGAAGAGATAGTTTGTTTACATAGAGCACCGGTATCCATCATATCTGATGGAGGTACACAATTTTCTTCACAGTTTTGCAGGTCTTTTCAGAGGGGTTTAGGACCCAAGTGAACCTAAGTACTGCATTTCACCATCAGACGGATGGGCAAGCTAAGCTCACCATTCAGACCTTTGAGGACATGTTGAGAGCCTGTGTAATTGATTTCAACATAGTTAGGTGGATCACTTTCCACTAATAGAGTTTGCATATAATAATAGTTACCATGCTAGTATCAAGATGGATCCTTTTGAAGCACTGTATGAAGAAGATATAGGTCACTTATAGGGTGGTATGAATTGGGCGAGACACATATGTTTGGGCCTAATCTTGTTCATCAGGCAATGGAAGATGTGAAACTTATTAGAGAACGACTTAAGACAGCTCAGAGTAGACAAAAATCCTATGCCAATGTTAGAAGAAGGGAGTTGGAATTCGAGGTTGGTGATTGGGTATTTCTAAAAGTTTCTCCCATGTCATGCGATTCAGGAAGAAAGTTAAGTTGAGTCCTCGCTATATAGGACCATATCAGATTTTGAGAAAGGTAGGTGCAATTGTGTATGAGTTAGAGTTGCTTGTTAGTTTGAGTTCCATTCATCTGATATTCCATGTGTCCATGTTGAAGAAATGTATTGGAGACCATTCTTTAGTATTGCCTATAGAGGAGGTCAAGGTAACAGACTCCATATCTTATAAAGAAGAGCCTATAACAATCTTAGATCGTCAAGTTAGAAAATTGAGGAGAAAAGAGATAGCCTCAGTTAAAGTGTTGTGTAGGAATCAGAAAGTTAAAGAAGCAACTTGGGAATCAGAAGATGACATGAGAGATAGAGACCCAAATATTTGATCCGGCAAGTGACGAAATAAAAGGTACAATACTTGTCTTATTCTTTCTTATGCCTTAGTATGCGCAAAAACTGTTCTTTTCAGTGTTTCCACATCATCATTCGGGGACGAATGATCCCAAGGAGGGATAATGTAACACCCCGTAAAATCCTTCATGTGTTATATCGTAGTAGTGTTTTTGTTGAGTTAAAAGCTTGAAAATTTTCTAAGTGTAAAAGGGGACTTAGAATCATTTTTAGCTTTCAATCTTCAGGGAATTTATTTTCAACCTTCCCGACCTCCATTTCTTGAAATTTTTATTGCATTACGATGAGGCAAGTCAAGAGTACGTCTCGGGTGAGTTCCGAAATTTTTAGATGAGCTTAAGGGAAATTTTAGGTTGACAAAATAGTGAGCCAGGGAAATTAGCCCGGGTACCTCGCTGATCACCTCACCTGGGAGTGAGCAAGGAGATAGGAGAGGCGACGCCTTGACTATCGCGGTTCTCAACCCAAGGCGGTGCCTTGGGGATGCCTTGGGCCAATTTCAATTTTTGTCTCGAATTTTTAAGGGTGTTTTGGGTATTTTCCAAACCATATCAACTTAAACACGGGATTTAATCCCAAATACACCATAATAAACCCACTTACATCAAATTCATCCAAGAACACTCCCAAGGGTTTCAAACTAAAAACCCATATAGATCCAGATTCAACCATGGATTTTCAAAAGCGATTGAAGATTTGGAGTCCCCAATACGTAAGCTTCAAGAATCACCTATTATCTTGCGAGATTAAGGTACGCGGGGTTTTCCTAAAATCTCATGGGCATAGAAATCATGATTTAAAGAAAGGGGTTTTCAGATTTATGAATACATTCATGTTTTAGAAATCTTGACGGTATTGCTTTGGTCTTTTGACCTTCCCCCACATTGATTCTAAATTGTATATATATGTATGCTTGTGTTTTAAGGTTGATGATTTAATTGAGAGCATGACTTATGTAAAATCCCTCTCTTGTTTTGATTTTCCTTTACTTATCATATGATATAGATTGTTTTGAATGAATCGTTGAAAAACATGGTTTAAAATGTCTTGAATTATGTTTTGATTGGATTAAGATTTGAATTTCAAAAGGGAGGGTAGTTGTGTTGATAAATGTTGAAAATATTCATATAATGAAAGAGTGCATGATTTTGCCAAAAGCACAAGATCCCCATATGTTTGAAGGATTCTTGCATAGTTTTGACTTATGTTTCGGAACGTGATATCTCTTATACTAATTGAAATGTTGGTGGTCTGAATTGAGTTTTAATGAAGGAATTATGCTTAATGCATTATGGTTTAGAATTTCAACTTCCAAGTCTTGTTATGATGATACCAAAATAGACAATCCCATAATAGACTCAGACAAGCTTAGAAACCAAATTTTCATGACTTAAGATTTCAGAATGATATATGTTAGAAATGGATAAAAAAATTGGTCACAAAGAGATGTTAGGTGGTCCCCCGAAGAAGGCACGAGTTTCAGACAACTCATTGCCCAAAACCGTGATTTGTTGATCCGGATATATTATTATACGCTGGCCTAGTGCCCTATGGCATATTAGACTTAGACACTCTAACCGTTGCGGAACACTTGGGTTGGGGGCTTCCCTACCGAGTCAATGGTGGATTCCATATAGCTCGTGGGATTTTAGACTTGTAGGGGTGTACCACCTAGGTCAGAACTAATACGAAGATCAGAAACTGTATTGTCAAGAATGATTTATGATTTTTCAGAAAAGTGCCCATGTATTTTGACAACTATTTTATGTATGATGTTTTGAAAAATTGCTCTCCATTATTTTATTTATATAAACGCTTTATTTTGGATTACTTTGTGTACCAGTACAACTGTATTGACCCCCCTCCCCCTACCTCTCAGGTTTTGAGGCTCAGTCTAGGGGTCTAATAAGTAGTAGATTTCATCAGATGGATTTGCAGTGTCCAGTTGGTGAGCCTTCTATATTTCAGAAAGCCTGTTTACTTTCAGACAATTATTATTAGTTATAGTTTTGGTCTACTGGTGGCCTTGTCCCAGTTTTCAAATTGTGTTAGTGATCATATAGTAGAGATTTCACAGATGGTTTTAGATATTGTTAGATGGTTTTGGATTGTCATTTTCTATCATCGAAATTATAACAGAATTATTACCATGATTCCGTTTTGTTGAAATTTCTACATTTCCTTATTTATGTATGAATGGTGTATATGATTTCAAGTTAGAAGGGTGTCCAGGCCTTCATGGTTCGGGATGGTCGTCACGACCAAGGCCTCGGTTTGGGTTTTGACAGTCACATAAATTTGGAAGGAGTTTAGATGATCATAATGTAAGGTGGAGTGTTTAATTGTCAGTTTAGGCCAATATCTGTCATTCACCTCGGTGCAAATCCTACTAGCTGGTATTCCAAGAAACAACGGACTATTGCACGCTCCTCCACTGAAGTATAGTATCATGCAGTAGCTTCTGCATGTGCTGAGGTCAATTGCGATCAAAAACTTCTTTTAGAACTACATATGCATGTCACGACATGAGCCGAGACCCTGACCGCAATAGGCATCTTGAACCATCAAGTCCTAAGAGACCCCTTAGCATGTAATCATAAGCATAATCAATACATAAATTAAAGTGCAGAAAATATTACAGTGTTCAATGAAAACTTATAATCCAAAATATGTAAACAAGATAAGACAATACAACACTTCAAATATCGTATTCCACCACTCTGTGAAGCCTCTACTAGACTGAAAACACAAGTCTGAATAAGCCAGGACAAGGACCCCGACCAGACCATAAAATAATTGAAACTAACATCTGGATAGGTTGCTGTCCTGATACGAGTACGACCACAAGGATGGACGAGAATGAGTGCATATTGAATCCTTCCAAGGAAGTGCACAATTGAAGTGTAAAAGAGGGCCTAAATGTGCTAAACACAACCCCTAAGTTACACTTGATGGGCACCTTACCCTTGAGGGGTATTGTGTTTATTTTGTATTCTATTTTGTAATACACTATATATAGAACCTCTTAGGGTTTTTAGTCTTAGATGTTTATTGATATTGAAAGTTGTAAGAAGAAAATTTCTCTTGTGAGAAAGGCCTATGACCAAATCATTGTACCTAGGATTTCCTACTTGAGTGGGGAATGATTCGTGTTGGGTTCATACTTGGAATGTTGGGTGCTAGAGGAGGTTGAGGTCTCTCTTGTGCTCATTGAGGAGATAGGTATTTGTAGTGTGTAGTGTTAAGGGTCCAAGATTGGAATAGGCTCTTGGGTTTTTAAGATTTTACCTTCACTTTGTCTATCTATCTATCTTTACATTTCTTGTACTCTTTGTTGTTGTTCTAGTCAAAACCATGTGTTGTTGTTTCCATTGTGTTATTTTTCATCTTGTTCTTCATCTTTTTATCTTGACACTTTCTTTGTTAGTTTGTGGTAGCTGTTTTGGTGTCAAATACACTATTGTTATCTTGTATTGTTGTTGTTGTAGTGAATCCGAGAGTGGTCTCCAAAAAGGTCCTCGGATCCTTAAGATTAGCGGACCGATTTGAAGTGTGTTTTCGTGCTTCCTTATTTTTTATTGTATTATTTGGTATCAGAGCCTTAGGATCGTTCCCATGATTCTAGTCTTGGGTTTGTTATCTTGAAAATCAACCAAAAAGAAGTGTCAAAAATCGAAAATCCCCCCCAAAAAAGTCACTATTCACGTTTTGTTCTTAGGTCAAATTTTGATTTTTTGATTTTGTGTTTTTCTTGGGTTTATAGTGTTAGATTTGTGTTCTCTAACACTATACGAGTCTAGAAATCAAATTTGAGCCAAATTGAAGCTTATTTGAGTGTTCTATCCTTGTTTGAAGCTTGGATTTCAGATTTTGAAGTTGATCACAAAATCTGAAGATTTTGGTGAAGAATTTGAGAAAATTGATGATTGAAATATGTTTAGAAGGTCTAAATTAGCCTTGGTTCAAAATTTTTTCATATTCTGATCAACAGTTTAAGAGATAGAGATTTTTGAAGTTTTGGTGTTCTTTAGTGTTCTTGGAGAAATTCAAATCTTCAAGAGGAATTGTTGGAAACAGGTAGTTGTTTGATCCTCAAAAGTGAAAAAAAGGTGTATAAAAGTGTTTGTACAAACATCTTTTGAAGGCCCTAAAGGATATTCCAAGAGAGAAGCAAAGGTGGCCCACATTTAGGTAAAGCTTGGCTGAAATTCCAGCCTTGCTGCCTTGGCCTGCACTGCATCTGCTTCAGCAGATTGGCAGCAGATTGGATGCAGGTCAGGAGCAGACTACACTGGTTTGATCTGTGGTGCATCTGCTTCAGCAGATTAGCCACAGATCAGGGGAAGATTGGTCCTGCGTCCAACATGCTCTCCGTATGCGCCCAAGGTGCGGCCACACTTCAAGGAAACCCTCTTGAACGTACCGCCAACCTATTTTGAACACATCTAAAGCCTTACCAACATCCAATTCAAGTTCTCATATGAATATCAACCCCTTTCCAACACCAAATTCAAATTCCCAAATGAATATCAACACTTTTGCAACACAAATTCAAGCCTCGAAACTCATCTCAACACTTTAAAAACTCCATTGCTCTAGGTTTGATTCTTTGTTTCAATTTCTTGAATCACTTTTTTAATTCTGAAACTACTCATCAACTAGTAACTCATCTACTAAGTTGATTGATTAGTTTTGAGTCCGTTTTCTTTCGCCGTCCTTTTCTTTTTGTGCTTTTCTCGTTTTAATTCATCGTAACTTCTTTGATTCTAGTTCGTAAGTAGATTTTGTCTTGTGTCTTGATTCGATCAAATAAGAATCCATTTAGGCAGTAAAGTAGTGATTGACACCTTATTAACTATCAGAGTATAAGCAACTTTCAACATTCGCCGCTCCAATTATGAGGATCACAAAGGTGAGCTTATTATGAGTATTGGTGATGAGCTTTACTACTAATCTTGTTTGTTCATTTTTTTTTGTGGGTACAAAGGTGATATAAGGGGAACATCAATATCTGGGGATTATTGTGACTACAGCATGGGAGACTATGATTGTAGTGAGGGGTTTTATGGCTACGAAGTTGAGGGAGATTGCGGAGGCTATGAAAATAGCCATGATCAAAAGTTGGACAGATTTGAGGGTTATGGTTTTGAAGGAGAAAATTGAGGAGAATGAAATGCCTAGTGCTTATGGTGAACTTGGAGATGATGTAGGACCTCATGGATCTTATGATGACGTTGGGGCATATGAGGAGTCTTACACTTCTCACTCCGAACCTAGATTTGGTGTTAGGTATAACCCTTTCGTTCACAAAGCTTATGATAGCTATGATGAGAGTACACGTGAGGAGTGCGAAGATTCATATTCTCCACCTTGTAGTACTTCTTATCAAGGTCGATATACTGTGAATGGTTATACTACCTCTAGTGGAGGTTGTCCAACGAGAAGAAAAGAGTAGGCATCTCCAAAACCGAGGGGTACTCGTGTGCCTTACAATGTTGATCCGAGAAGGAGTGTACACTCTGGAAAGGTGATCATTTGTGGGATACCCGGCTGCCTTGCGGTGTTAAATTATAGGTACTATAGAAACTACATCCTTCCATCCATAGTTGACTACTTGGGGTTATTTCGCGAGCCTTTAATTGTTCCATACTTCTTGGACGGGTTTAAGGTTACCAAGAGGGTCAAAGTTGTCTTCTCCCAATTTGAATACCATGAGGAGGTGTGGTTCGATATTCTTCCATTGACATACAGTCATGTATTCTTAGGTGCCAATTGGTTTGCATAACATAGAGTTCCAAATATTCAAAATTGGCCTAATGTTGTAAGAGACCGGTGGGGAAATCACCTCGTGACATACATGATGCTCGAGACGCAAAGAGAAATGAATACTTACTCCAATCTGAATGCTTATGAGAGATAAAAGATTGAGAGGAGTAAGGGTGTCCAAGGTGGTAATCCAAGAGTGGAAAAAGGAGATGTGTGGAGCGAAGTGAGGGGATTTCCACCAAACCGAGCTAACATTGTTTGTCCTTCTAATTCTTAGGACATGTGTGTAGGTACCAACATGGAAAGTGGAAGAGAACAAGTGCTACAAGAGAAGATTCCCTTTGAAAATTTGATGAGGGAAATCTTAGTTGAATCCAAAGCTTGTGGAGGACCTTCACACCAAGGTAAAGAAGAACGTGCTCAAGAACTACAAGGTAATATAGCTAACTCTTACACTTTTGTGCTTGTGAATGATAAGTGTGTGTCTAGTAGCCCATTGAGTGTAAGTAGTAGGTTACCTACTTATGAGTCTATCAATTCTTTGCCTCTTGATGAAGATGTACATGTTGTGAATGTGGATACACTAGTTGATCCTATTGATGACCGAATTGACTCTTCTTGTAAGATCAATTTGTGTCCACCTAGTGTTGAAGCCATTATGTTGAGTGATAGTACATCGTCTTGTGGAAATTATGTTGATCAAATTGTGTGGAAAACTAGTCCGCCACTTGAGGAAATGTGTAACATGATTAAAGAACCTCAAGTAAGTGATGTAATTGAGAACGTTGATCAAGAAAATGAGAGTAACCCTTTGAGCTTGATCTTTAGTGAACATTCTAATACTTGCTTGGCTCATAGGGATATAATCATGTGATTGAGACATCTTTGGTACTTGATAGTGAACTTATAGAGAGCGAAGCACTTGCTAGTTCCAACTCTGTCTGTGAGATAGATCATGCTCTCTTTAGATTTAATGTTTTGCTTAAAGATGATATAAACACTCCTAATGAACCTAGTGGTGAAAATGATGGTATAGCTTGCCTTGAAGGCTATAGCCGATCTTCTAACCCACTATGGTGTGATAACATTCCTCCTAATAATGGAAATCTCTTCTTGGAAGATGAGAGTACTCTTATGGGCAAGGAATGTGTAGTCTCAGAAATGAGTACTCTTGATAGTACTCTTGGTGTGCATGATGATCAATTTACTCTTAAATGTAGTTCTCTACTTGAGCATGTAAGTGGAGTGCTAAAAAATTCTCAAGTTAGTGATGGTGTCTATAGAATTGATGTTGATAATGCGCATGACTCTTTGAACATCTGGTGTGATAAAAGCATTGCAATTAGTTTTGTTCATAGAGATCATGTGTATGAAAATGTTTGTGTGTGAATGTGGGAGTGACATTCTAGGGGAAGGAAGGTGTCATGACCCGAGACGGGGCCCTAGCCGCAATGGACATCCCGAACCCTGGAGGCCTGGGCATCCGTATCTGTCTGGTAATCATGCACAACAATCATTTATTAGAGGAAAATGTGGAATTATATAACAGAACGGAATCATGGTCATAAGTCTGATATAAATTCAACAAGGGTAAATGAAATCCAAAACCATCTAATGACATCTGAAAAATCGTCTGCGAAATCTCTACTACATGGCTAATGACAACTTTATGAAAAGTGGGACAAGGCCCCCAGTAGACCAAAACCATAACTAATGATAAATGTCTGAAAATAACTAGGCCTTCTGAAATATAGAAGGCTCACCGACTGGACTTAGCACTGCTGTCCGAAGAAATCTACTGTTTATCAGGACCCCTAGACTGTGCCTCAGAACCTAGAAGGTAGGGGGGGTCATTACAGATGTACTAGTATGCAGAGCAATCCAAAATAAAGCTTTTAATGTAACTAAAATAATTGAGAGCTAATCATAAAATATCATATAGAATAAAAATTCCAAAACACATAGGCATTTTTGATAATCATAAAACCTTTCTGTCAATGCAATTTCTGATCTTCGTATTACATCTGAGTTATGTGACACTCCCTTACAAGTCTGATATTCCATGGGCTATTTGGAATTTGCCATTGACTCGGCGGGGAAGCCCCCAACCCAAGTGTGCCACAAGGGTTGGAGTGTCTGAGTCTGATATGCCACAGGGCACTAGGCCAGCATATAATAATATACCAGGATCAGTAAATCACAATTTTGGGAAATGAGTTGTCTGAAATCGTGCCTACTTCGGGGAGCCACCTAAAATCTCTTTATGCCCAATTTTAGTCTGTTCTGAAACATGCATCATTTTAGTTTCAAAATCTGAAAATCCAATTTCAAACATGCATTCTATTCAGTTCTGAATTAGCATGGCATTATCTGAGTTGGTGTCATCACACCCAGACTTACAAGTCCTATTTTTGAGCCATAATGCATCATGCATGATTCTTTCATCAAAAACTCAATTCAGACCACCCAAACATGTAAATAGTATAAGAGATTTCATGTTCTGAAACATAAGTAAAAACTATGCAAGAATTCTTCAAACATATGGAGGTCATGTGCTTTTGGAAAAACCATGCACTCTTTCATTATATGTATATTCAACATTTATCAACATGAACAACTCTCTCTTTTGATTCCCAAAAATCATATTCAAGTCATAGTATAAATCAAGACATTTCATAACATGCTTTTCAAAACAATCCATATCATATGAAAAATTAAAAAAATCATATCAAGAGAGGGATTTCATGTGAGTAATGCTATCAATTCAAATATCAATTTAAAACACATACATACATACGTATAAGATTTCAAATTACTTCGGGGGAAGGCCTAAAGACCAAAACAATATTAATCAAGGCTTCTAAAACATGCTAGAAATAGTAAAATTCAAACCCTTTTTCGTAAAATCATGATTTCTAAACCTTTAGCATGAATTAAAGAAGGTTTCTTTGCCCATGAATTTTTAGGAAATCCCACGTACCTCAATACCAAAAATAATGGATGATTCTTGAAGTCTATAGTTTGGGAATTCCAAATCTTCAATCAATCTTGAAAAGCCACGGTTAAATCTTGACTTATTTGTGTTTTTAGTTTGAAACCCTAGAGAGTATTCTTGTGAATTTTTGATGAAAATATGAATAATGTGGTCACTTGGGAGTATAATCCCGTGTTTAAGCTAATAAAGGGGTGTAAAAAATACCAACTATTCCCTTAATGAGACGGAATAAAATATAACTGGGAGCTCGGTTTTATGGGCTACCGCGATGCGCCACAATCGCGGTGGCTCACTGGAAATTAACGAATGGGATTCTTAAAGTCACCGCGAAGCAGAGCCATCTCGTTGTCCTACTGGTTAGGACCAGAAACTTTAGCGCGACGTGCCACAATCACGCTATGCCACTGAAATTTGACAATTGCTAAATAGACCCCCTCCGCGATTCGCCAAGCTCCAAAATGACAATGTTTTACGACTTGGATTTAAACTAGCCATAACTTCTTGCCCGGGTATCGGATTTGGGTGAATCTTATATTGGCAGAAAGATCATTTAATTTCCCATATGATAAAAAGTCAAAATTAGGGAAATTATATATGATTTGAACTTTACTCACTTTGGAGGTCAAAAAAAATGAGACTAAGTCTCTTTGACACTATTCTAGTCATTTAACTCTAAGAGCATACTACCACGAGCTAACGCATGGATAACGCGGGGTGTTAAATTATCCCCCCTTGGGATCATTCATCCTTGAATGATGACGCGGAACACATAAAAGCATGCTTTAAGGTATACTAAGACCGTAAAAGAATAAAGCAAGGATTGTACCTTCTATTTCGTCATTGACTGGAGCAAACAGGTTTGGGTATCTTACTCTCATGTCATCTTCTGATTCCCAAGTTGCTTCTTTAACTTTCTGATTTCTCCACAACACCTTAATTGACACTATCTCTTTGCTTCTCAACTTTTGAACTTGGTGATCTACGATTGCAATAGGTTCCTCTTCATATGCTAATGAGTCTGTCACCTTGATCTTCTCTACAGACGACACTAGGGAATGGTATCCAATATTATTTCTTCAGCATGGATATGTGAAATACCAAATGAATAGAACTCAGATCTGCAGGCAACTCTAACTCATAAACAACTGCACCTATCCTTCTTAAAATCTGGTATGGTCCTATATAGGGAGGACTCAACTTACCTTTCTTCTCGAATCGCATAACTCCTTTCATAGGGGGGACTTCTAGAAATAACTAATCACTAACTTCAAATTCTAGCTTCTTTATTCTTACATCGGTATAGGATTTCTTTCTACTATGGGCTGTCTTAAGTCGTTCTCTAATAATTTTCACGTCCTCCTTTGCTTGATGAACAAGATCAGGCCCAAACAACTGCGTCTCACCCACTTTATACCACCCTATTGGCGACCTACATCTTCTCCCATACAGTGCCTCAAAAGGAGCCATCTAAATACTTGCATGATAACTATTTATATGCAAACTCAGTCAATGGAAAATGATCTACCCAACTACATTTGAAGTCAATCACGCAGGACCTGAACATATCCTCAAGGGTCTGAATGGTGCACTCATTTTGCCCATCAGTCTGATGGTGGAATATAGTACTCAAATTCACTTGGGTACCTAAACCCCTCTAAAAAGATCTCCAAAACTGAGAAGAGAATTGCACACCTCAATCAGATATGATGGATATAGGTGCTCCATGCAAGAGGACTATTTCCTCAATATAAAGCTTGGCATAATCATCTCCCGAATAGTTGGTCCTCACAAGCAGAAAATGTGTTGACTTAGTCAGCCTATCAACAATCATCCAAATAGAATCATACTGGTCTCGGGACCTCGGAAGTCTTGTAATAAAGTCCATATTGATTATCTCTCACTTCCACAAAGGCAAAGCTATCTCTTGGGATGTACCACCTGGCCTCATATGTTCTACTTTAACTTGTTAGCAATTTAAACAGTTGGAAACATAATTAGCCACATCATGCTTCATATTATTCCACCAATATATGGTCTTTAGATCATGGTACATCTTAGTAGAGCCTGGGTGAACAACATACCTTGAAGTGTGAGCTTCATCAAGGATTCTCTTTCGTAACCTATCTACATCTGGCACACATAGTGAACCCTGATATCTCAAAATACCATCACCACCTATTTCAAAAGACATTACCTTCTGCTAACCCACATCTTTCTTGATCTGTATTAAGATGGGATCTTTAACCTGCTTCTCTTTAGCTTCTGCATAAAGGGATGATTTAGCTACCTTATGAACAACCACTCCCCATCTTCAGAATCCAAGAGTCATATTCCTAGATTTACAAGTCGGTGAATATCCTTTACCATCTCCCTCTTTCCCTTTTAAACATGAGAAAGACTGCCCATACACAACCTGCTGAGGGTGTTGACTACCACATTTGCCTTGCCCGGGTAGTAGTGTAGGCTCATGTCATAATCCTTTAAAAGCTCCAACCAATGACTTTGCCTGAGGTTTAGTTCTTTCTGCGAGAAAACATATTGTAAACTCTTGTGGTCAGTAAATATATCAACATATACCCCATAGTGCTAATACCGCTAGATTTTAAGCGCAAACACCACAGCCGGTAACTCCAAGTCATGGGTGGGGTAATTTAGCTCATGCACCTTCAATTGCCTAGATGCATTGGCCACCACATTACCATACTACATAAGTACACACCCAAGTCCCACATAGGACGCATCATAGTACACAATAAACCCCTCTGTACCTTCCAAAAGAGTCAAAACAGGACCAGTTGTCAACTTATCTTTTAACTTCTCAAATCTATTCTCACAGGAGTCAGACCACACGAACTTCAGCTTTTTCTGTGTCAACTTAGTAAGTGGTGCAGCTATGGAAGAAAAACTCTCTACAAATCTTCTGTAATACAATGCTAAACCCAAGAAGCTCTGAATATCAGTTGGAGTCATGGGTCTGGGCCATTTTCTCACAGGGTCAATCTTTTGGGGATCAACCTTAATCCCATCACTAGACACGATATACCCCAAGAAAGCACTAGCATTAAGACAGAATTCGCACTTGGAAAATTTTGCATACAACTTATGATCTTTGAGAGTCTGAAGGATGATTCAGAGGTGACTGACATGGTTCTCCTCACTCTTGGAATAAACTAGAATATCATCAATGAAAACTATAACAAACAGATCTAGAAACTGATGAAACACCCTGTTTATAAGATCCATAAAGGCTGCAGGGGCATTAGTCAACCCAAAGGACATGACTAGGAATTCATAATGACCGCATCTGGTTCAGAAAGCTATTTTTGGGAATGTCTAACTCTCTAACTTTCAACTGATGGTATCCCGAATGAAGGTCTATCTTTGAAAAACATTTAGCACCCTGAAGTTGGTCAAAGAGATCATCAATCCTAGGAAGAGGATATTTATTTTTAACAGTGACCTTATTTAGCTGACGGTAATCTATACGCATATGCAGGGAACCATCTTTCTTTCATACGAAGAGTATAGGTGCACCCTAGGGAGAAACACTAGGATGTATAAAACCTTTATTTAGAAGGTCTGCTAGCTATTCTTTCAACTCTTTCAGTTCTACAGGAGCCATTCTATATGGTGGAATAGAAATGGGACGTGTGTCTGGCAACAAATCAATACGAAAATATATCTCCCTATCAGGTGGTATTCCTGGGAGATCATCTAGAAAGACTTCTGGAAACTCATTTACCATAGGGACTAACTGGAGAGGAAGACTTTCGGCATTAGAATCTTTAACCCGAATAGGATGATACAAAAAACCTTTGGAGATAAGTTTACGGGCTTTGAGATAAGATATAAAGTTCTCTCTAGGCGCTAAAGAATGCCCCTCCCATTCTATCACTGGTTCATTCGGAAAAGAAAAGGTGACTCTTCGAGTTCTACAATTTAATGTGGCATAGTATGAATGAAGCTAGTCCATCCCTAGGATAGTATCAAAATCAATCATATCTAGGTTTATGAGGTTTGACATGGTGTCTCAACCACAAACAGTCACCACACAATTTCTATACACTCTTCTAGCCACAATAGAATCACCCACCGATGTGGAAATAGAGAAAGGTTCTGAAATTTCATCGGGCTCAAACCCAAAACTGACAACCACATAAGGGGTCACATAGGATAATGTAGACCTGGGATCAAGTAATACATAAGCATCACAGGAAGAGATTTGTAACATACCGGTGACTACGTCTGGCGAGGCTTCTACCTCTTGGCGGTTAGACAAAGCATACAACCGATTGTGACCACTCCCGAATACTGAGGTAGTACCCGTTTAGGGCAGTGGTGGTACGGAAGAATTTCCCTGAGATTTAGCACCACCAACACTCCTTCTAGCTGAAGGACAATCTCTCTGTAAGTGATTCGACTGACCACATGAATAGTATATCAGCGAACCCAGCTGACACCTCCCTGGATTATACCTACCGCAGGTCTCACACTGCAGAAATATATGATGATGCTGAGCTACGATTCCCTATGACTGGGTATTTGAGCCCTGGATCCATGATTAGCTTGGAAACTCTGAGGTTGTCGGTCTACTGGAGGTCTGGGCGCTGGCTATGGACTAAGAATTACCCTAATTCTTCTTCTTCTACCATTCATTTCCCTAATTACCACTCTGTGGCTGACTGTGGTTCTGATCCGCTGTTCTGGCTCTCTTTGCCTGTCTATCCTTCTCCCTAGATTCAATAATTCTCTTCTTATGCTCCTCTACCTGCTGCATATGTACTGACAGCCTAGAGAAGTACATGTCCCTGTTCAACATAGCCCCCCTTACATTCAAGCACTAAGTCATCTGAAAGGCTGGATGCAAATTTTCTCATTCGAGCTCTCATATTACCAGCCATCTCCAGAGCATAGCGATCCAGTTGGTTGAACTTCAGAGTGTACTCCTTGACTCTTATTTTTCCTTGCTTAAGGTTCATAAACTCTTTTGCTTTGGAATCTCTCAACTTAAGGGGAAAGAACTGATTAAGGAAGGCTTCCACGAACTCGCCCCATACCATGGGCTCAACACTCTCACCCTTAGAATCCTCCCACTCATTATACCACTGGTTTGCAACTTTTTTTAATCTGGTAAGATGCCAATTCCACCCCTTCCACCTTGTCTACATACATCACCTTGAAGATCTTCTCCATCTCATCCACAAACTCTTGTGGATCCTCCTCTACTTTGGTGCCCAAAAACTTAAGCGGGTTCATTCTCATGAACTGACCCACCCTAGTATCCTCAGATATGACCGATGCAGACCCAATATCTTTCTATCGTTGAGTCTGTGTGGCTACCAACTGAGCAAGTATATGAATGGAATGTTTGAATTCTGCATTAGATACCTATCTTTCGTGAGGCTGAGTGTGGTTAGTCCCCGTTCGGGAAGCTCTGGGTGCCCTAGGTAGGCTGGTCTAAGTAAATTGGACTCCTGGAGTAGAATTAATCTCTGGAGTTTGAGCTCTATTTTGGGTCCTCATCCTATGAGTGGGACAGACCTCAACTGTCTGTGCATTCTGATCGATAGTACAATGGGGAGGCATGGTTGTTTTTTCTGAAATGTAATAGATCACGGATTAGAGTACAAATTAGACTCCAAAGCACGAACTAAATTACTAAGAAGGGAAATATTCCTAAATGCCTCATAGCCTATTGCTTATAAGTGTGGCATGCTACACACCCATAAACAAGACTCTACCTAACGCGATTTCACAGACACCCTGGGACCATGAATCATGCTCTGATACCAAGTTTGTCATGACCCAAGTCGGGGCCCTGGCCACAACGAACATCCCGAACCCTGGAGGCCCAAGCATCCTTATCTGTCTGGTATGCACAACATTCATTTATTAGAGAAAAATGCAGAATTATATAAGAGAACGGAATCATGGTCATAAGTCTGATATAAATTCAACAAGGGTAAATAAAATCCAAAACCATCTAATGACATCTGAAAAACCGCCTGTGAAATCTCTTCTACATGGCTAATGACAACTGTTTGAAAAGTGGGACAAGGCCCCCAGTAGACTAAAACCATAACTAATGATAAATGTCTGAAAATAACTAGGCCTTCTGAAATATAGAAGGCTCACCGACTAGACTCTACACTATTGTCTGAAGAAATCTACTGCTTATCAAGATCCCTAAACTGTGCCTTAGAACCTGGAAAGTAGGGGGCTAATAGAGATGTACTGGTACACAGAGCAATCCAAAATAAAGCTTTTAATGTAACTAAAATAGTTGAGAGCTAATCATAAAACATCATTTAGGATATAAATTCCAAAGACATGGGCATTTTTTATAATCATAAAACCTTTCTGTGAATGCAATTTTTGATCTTTGTATTACTTCTGAGTTAGGTGGCACTCCCCTACAAGTCTGATATTCCACGGGCTATATGGAATCCCCCATTGACTTGGCGGGGAAGCCCCCAACCCAAGTATGCCGCAAGGTTTGGAGTGTGAGTCTGATACGCCACAAGGCACTAGGCTAGCGTATAATAATATACTCAAATCATCATATCACGGTTTTGGGTAATGAGTTGTTTGAACTCGTGTCTTCTTTGGGGAACCACCTAAACTCTCTTTATGCCTAATTTTAGTCTGTTCTGAAACATGCATCATTCTAGTTTCAAAATCTAAAAATCTGAGTTCAAACATGTATTCTATTCTATTCTGAATTAACATGGCATTATCTGAGTTGGTGTCGTCACACCAAGACTTGCAAGTCCTATTTCTAAGCCATAATGCATCATTCATGATTCTTTCATCAAAAGATCAATTTAGACCACCCAAACATGCAAATAGTATAAGATATTTCATGTTCCAAAACATAAGTAAAAACTATGCAAGAATTCTTCAAACATATGGTTGTCATGTGCTTTTGGAAAAACCATGCACTCTTTCATTATATGTATATTCAACATTTATCAACATGCACAACCCTCTCTTTTGATTCCAAAAAATCATATTCAAGTCATAGTATAAATCAAGACATTTCATATCATGCTTTTCAAAACAATCCATATGATATGAAAAATGGAAAAAATCATACCAAGAGAGGGATTTCATGTGAGTCATACTCTCAATTCAACTTAAAACACATACATACATACGTATAAGATTTCAAATCACTTCGTGGGAAGTCCTAAAGACCAAAACAGTATTAATCAAGGCTTCTAAAACATGCTAGAAATAGTAAAATTCAAACCCTTTTTCGTAAAATCATGATTTATAAACCTTTAGTATGAATTAAAGAAGGTTTCTTTGCCCATGAATTTTTAGGAAAACCCCACGTACCTCAATACCAAATATAATGGATGATTCTTAAAGCTTACGATTTGGGGATTTCAAATCTTCAATCAATCTTGAAAAGCCACGGTTAAATCTTGAGTTATTTGGGTTTTTAGTTTGAAACCCTAGAGAGTGTTCTTGTGAATTTTTGATGAAAATATGAATAATGTGGTCACTTGGGAGTATAATTCCATGTTTAAGCTACTAAGGGGGTGGAAAAAAAAACCTAATATGCCCTTAATGAGATGGAATAAAATATAACTGGGAGCCCGATTTTATGGGTCACCGCGACGTGCCACAATTGCGGTGTCTCACTGAAAATTGATGAATGGGATTCTTAAGGTCACCTTGATGCAGGGCCATCGCATTGTCCCACTGGTTGGGACCTGAAACTTCAACGCGATGTGCCATAATCGCGCTAGGCCACTGAAATTTGACAATTGCTAAATAGACCCCCTCCGCGATACGCCAAGCACTAAAATGACGGCATTTTACAGACTAAAACTTAAACTAGCCATAACTTCTTGCCCGGGTATCGGATTTGGGAGAATCTTATATCGGCGGAAAGCTCATTCAATTTCCCATATGATAAAAAGTCAAAATTAGGGAAATTATATATGGTTTAAACTTTACTCTCTTTGGAAGTTAAAAAAAATGAGACTAACTCTCTTTGACACTATTCTAGTCATTTAACTCTAAGAGCATATTACCATGAGCTAACACATGGATGATGTGGGATGTTACAAAATGGCTAGCCCTGGATTAGGCCCTTGGATAATTTTTCCATTTGACTCGGTACCATCTTAGGGTTGGAAACGATGACTCTAGGCCTATTTTCTTTTTGTCTTGATGCTTGTCCGAGCCACTTCCTTTGTAGCGATTGTACTAATATTTTCATGATTAAAAGAAAAAACTCATGGCTATACTTTAAATTTTTCCCTCATTAGCATGTCTTGTTGCTGTGTTATTTTTGCTAACCATAACTTCTCATGTCATTTGTATGTGTACTTGTTTGTCTTCTCTTGATTTGTAAGGTATGGATTCAAGGTCGAATCCTTTTCAAGAAGGGGAGGATGATACGAGTACGACCATGAGGATGGAAGAGAATGAGTGCATATTGAATCCATCCGAGGAAGTGCACAAGTGAAGTGTAAAAGAGGGCCTAAATGCACTAAAAACAGCCCCTAAGTTACACTTGATGGGTAGCTCATCCTTGAAGGGTATTGTGGTTATTTTGTATTCTATTTTGTAATACACTATATATAGAACCTCTTAGAGTTCTTACTCTTAGATGTTTATTGATATTGAAAGTTGTAAGAAATATTTCTCTCTTGTGAGAAAGGCGTATGGCCGAAACATTGTAACTAGGATTTCCAACTTGAGTTTGGAATCATTCGTGTTGGATTCATGCTTTGAACGTTGGGTGCTAGAGGAGTTTGAGGTCTCTCTTGTGATCACGAAGAGATATGTATTTGTAGTGTGTAGTGTTAAGGGTGGTCCAAAAGTGGAACAGACTCTTGGGTTCTTAAGATTGTACCTCACTTTGTCTATCTATCTATCTATCTTTACATTTCTTGTACTCTTTGTTGTTGTTCTAGTCAAAATCGTGTGTTGTTGTTTCCATTGTGTTATTGTGCATCTTGTTCTTCATCTTGTTATCTTGATACTCTCTTTGTTAGTTTGTGGTGGTTGTTTTGGTATCAAATACACCATTGTTATCTCGTATTGTTGTTGTTGTAGTGAATTCGGGAGTGTTCCCCAAAAAGATCCTCAGATCCTTAAGATTAGTGGACCGATTTGGAGTGTGTTTTCGTGCTTCCTTGTTTTTTCTCGTATCACATCCAAAGAAAGGGAGGCTCACCAACTCTGAGGAAAAATCTACTGGTTTGTAACACCACGGTCTTGGGGCTAATAACCTAAAATATAGGGGGTCAATACACAAGGTACTGGTACGTAGAACAATCCAAAAATAACACATATTTTATATAAAATAAGTGAGAGAATTTTGTAATCAACTTATTATAATATATCTAGAAATACATCGGCATAATCAATAAGCTTCAAACAATTGCTGTAAATCATTGTCTAACCCCTTTGTTTTACTCTTGAGTTAGATGGTACATCCTACATATCTACAATCCCACGGGCTATATGGAATCCGTCCTTGACTCGGTGTCCAAGCCCCCAACCCAATTTTTCCACAAGAATTGGAGTATCTAAATTTGATACGCCAAAGGGCACAAGGCCAGCATATAATCCCTATCTTGGGACATAATAAAATCGGTATCGACAAAATACAATTCTAGACAATGAGTTATCTGAACTCATGCCTTCTTCGGGTAATCACCTAACTCTCTTAGAGCCCATTTTTAACTATTTAAAACATGCATCTTACTGAATCATGATCTGAAGTTTGAGAAAAATCTGTATTCTGTTCTGTCCTGAGACTGTCATGCCATTCATCTGTTTTGGTATCGTCATACTAAGACTTGCAAGTCATATATAAGGCATATCATATCGTACCTTAGTCCTTTCAATCAAAACATGTTATTTTACCCAAAAACATTTAAACATCATATGAGAGAGTCCTTGATTCAAAACACATGAAAACTCCTGAAAAATACTTTTTTTTAAAAAAATAATTTGGCAAAGTGCGGTCATCTCTTTTATCAATCACATGCAAGTCCTCTATTAGAAAACATGAGCATTTATAGAACAATGAAAAAACACTCTCAATTCTTTCATAAGACAATGACAATCCATAATCATTGGCAAACCATTTAAGCTCAATTTTTAAGCATCCGTGTAAACAATCCATAGCATTATTAAGACAATGAGTTTCATAACAAGAGAAGGAATTCCATAAATCATGCTTTCATATGAATTGTCAAACACATAACATCCATACACATGAACATAATTCAAGTTTAGGAAAAAACCCTATGTTTAAACAAGATTTCATCACAAATCGGGGTTCCCAATGCATGCTCTCAAATCAATCTCAAATCTCATAATACGTGGATATATATATATTCTTTAAATCTTGTAAAAACTTTTAAACTTACGCCCATGGAGTTTAGGATAGCTCCACGTACCTTAAATTGATAGAAACGTCGAGAAACTTTGACTCTTGAGGCTTAATCTCTCAACCCTAGGTTGTTTTCCCTTCTTGTGCTTAAGGAAGATGAACTAGGGATTTAGTAAGTGATATAACGTGAATATGGACTTTAATTTCATCTAAGAGTGTTTAGGGACGGTTATGGGATGTGAAAGGCCGTTATTGTTCTTAAAATAACACAAAAATGAAGCATTTACACTGCTATGCCATTAGCTACGCGGCACACAACCCATGTCCTAGCACCTAGGTAGGCGACGCACGCCCCATTGCCTAGCAATTCCAGTGGTGGTAGGTGATGGAAATGCGATGCACGGCCATCCATGGACCCTATCTTATGACGCACACTTAAAATTTTGAGGTCCCGAAACACCCTCCAACACCTCCCCCAACGTCTATACATGGCCTACCATCAATGCGGGGGTCCTAAAGGTCCTTCTAGAGTGCGTTATTCGAGTGATACGCTGTAGGATATCACAGTGCAGCTACCTGATCCACCCATAATCTATTGTAATAATGTTGATGCTACCTATCTTTGTCAATATCTGGCACTACACAGTAGGATGAAACACATTGAACTTGATTTTCACTTTGTTGGAGATCAAGTGCAGCGAAAACAGGTGCTCGTTCAGCATTTATATGCTGCTTATCAGCTCGCAGACATGCATATTCCCTCGTTTGCTTTTTCATCAACATCTGTCTAAGTTAAAGGTTATTGATCCCACATTCAACTTGCACGGGTGTATTGGGGCATGATTGATTGTGCAATATTGTGCAGATTTTCTCTCCCTTATTTGTGCTTTATTGTGGCCATGCTAGTGGAATGTTTAAGTTTGTTAAAGAAATGTACACATGTTGTGCCACCTTTAACTGGCACAGCACTTAAAATATGTAGTGTGTTGCATATTTTAAGAACAAATGGAATGTTATTTACCAATATGTAGTCTGTTGCATCTCAAATGACATGCCCATTATCTGGAAGACAACACTTAAAAATAACATTCACTTGGAATTTGATCTCAAAACAAGTGGAGTATAAAATAACATAGGTCAATTAATTAGCAACAGAAAAAGAATAAAAACTATACTAGATCTGATCCCAAAACAAGTGGGAGTATAAAATAATATAGGGAAATTAATTAGCAACAGAAAAAGAAAATAGAATAAAAACTATACTAGATCAGATCCCTAAACAAGTGGGAGTATAAAATAATGTAGGTCAATTATACCAGCAGCCCTCGACTGAAAGTTAGGACGACTTGCAGAGAGTAAGACACAATTATCAAACACTGAATCTCGAAAAGCTAAAAGTTTCACATAAGTTGTCTGATAACAAAGGGCGTATTAAAAAACACTTACAGCTTAATTTCAAAAGTCAATTAATTACTATTTAATTCCTCTTCTTGTTCTATTGGTTGGCCTTTCAAGTTTGTCATTAGCCAATTAACTTCTTTCTTTAAACAACTTATTCTTTCTGATTCCCTGCGTTTACTTTCTTTAGACAAGCTTAATCCTAAACTTTAAGGTAAGATGATTATGCTGAACAATATTTGAGTGTTATACTTTCTTCTTTACTAATTACTTAATATTTGCTATATTGACATTTCTGGTTTTAATTAGATACTAATTGCATTTATTTACTTTTTATACGTAAGATTTGAGAATTGCAAACATGGGAAGAGGAAAAGAAAATGAAGGAGAAACACAGAAATTATCGGTATGTCATTAAATATTTATATTTATACTTGGATGATAATTTGCTCTATTTATGATCATGTTATTTTGTTGTTGTTACATCCAACCCTTCCCGGACCCCACCGGTTTGGACTACACTAGGTATATTGATGTTATGTTGTACTGACTTGGGGTGATTTTTCGAATAAAGGAATTTAAAGAACAAAAAAACATGATAAGAAGATTAAGACAGAACAAACTGAAAAAGATGTTGAGCTAGACATCCACGTGGAGAAATTAACAGTAGCAGATAAGGTACCTAGGAGATCTGTTGGTGATCATAAAATGGTTCACTGCTACATTAGATTAGTACTGTTACATTGGTTTCATTTTTCCTTGTAGATTACAGTTAGCTGTAACTTTGATGGTTAGTTAGTTTCTCATTAGTTGGTTAGTTAGTGAGTGGAGTGAGCTCAATGAGCTGTCAATTAGTTGGTTAGTTAGTGAGTGGAGTGAGCTCAATGAGCTGTCAATTAGTTGGTTAGTTAGTGAGTGGAGTGAGCTCAATGAGCTGTCAAATAGAATGTTCTAGAAGGAGTTGGTTATTAAATATTTTGTATCACTTTCACAGCCTATATAAGGCTCCACATCTCACAAATCCCAGATGGTAACACAAGTTTAAGAAACAGTTATAATTTTTTGATTCTTCTTCTCCTCTTCTTAGCTCCATCAATGGAGTCTTAGCAAGTATTTTAACATGGTATCAGAGCACCAAGACTGGGTGTTTCTTCTTCGCATCTGCAATTGACATTGAGCACTACTCAGCTGATTGATCATAGGGGAGTTGAGATCTCTTCTAAGTGATCTAATCGCAGAACCTTACATTGAGAAATGGCGCCAAAAATAGATCTAAATGATCCCCTGTTCATTGGCTCTTCAGCTATTACTGGAGCTGTGCTTATTCCAATCAAATTGATTGGACCTGAGAACTATGGCATATGGAGCAGGTCGATGAAGATTGCCTTGATGGGAAAACGAAAGTATGGATTCGTTACAGGTCATGTAAAAAGGAGACATACAGTGAAGAATTGCACGTGCAATGGGAGATGTGAAATTCTATTGTGTTGTCATGGCTAATCAATACTGTAAGTGAAGATCTTTTTAGTGGAATTGTGTATGCAACCCGTGCATATGATGTGTGGAATGACCTGCAGGAAAGATTTGACAAGGTAAATCAAATGCGAGTATATCAATTACACAGAGAAATCACCACATTATCACAAGGCACTGATTCTATCTCTCAGTATTACACCAAATTGAAAACCTTATGGAATGAGTATGATGCCGTTGTTCCTTCACCTAGCTGTAATTGTCTAAGGTCGAAGGAATATATGGATCATTTATCAGAAATGAGGTTGATCTAGTTCCTCAGTGGCTTGAATGAATCCTATGACCAAGCTCGAAGGCAGATTTTGTTAAAAGGGACTGCTCCTACCATAAACCAAGCATATGCCATGATAATAGAGGATGAGATTCAGCACTCAGCTTGTATAGCTACTATGGTTGAGAAACCAGATCAAATTGCCATGAATGTAAATAGAAACCAAGAAAGAAAATCCTATAGAGGAAGGAAATGTGAATTCTGCAACTTCACTAGTCACACTAAAGAGAATTGCTATAATCTGATTGGGTATCCAGTAGATTGGAAGCAAAGGAAGAAAATTGGCACTTTTAAGAACGTGCATAATCACATCACTTCAGGTAATGGTACAAAAAATAGATATGGTAATCCTGGAGGAGGTATTGGAGGTAACTATGAAGCTAATACCATTTCTAGTGATCACACTCATGTAGCATCAACTAGCAAATCATCCACAAACCATGAAGGTAATGACACTGTCTTCGCAAAGGGACAACCCTTTACTAAAAAATAGTATAAACAGATCCTCACCTTGCTGTACAAGGATACAACAGAGTCTAAGCAGGTTAACATGTCAGGTACCACAACTTGTTTGATGTCCCGTACTGGTTTTCCACCAAACTGGATAGTAGATTCTGGTGCTTCTCACCATATAACCTCTAGTAGATGCATGTTAAGAAATGTTCAAATCCTAACAAAATCACAGCAAGACCAAGTTCACCTACCTACAGGAGATAAGGTGTAAGTAACTCACATTGGTAGAGCAGATTTTTTTGGGGAACCAAGCAGTGGAAAATGTTATGTTAGTGCCATATTTCAAGTTCAATTTGTTGTCTGTGTCCAAACACACAAAGGAACTATCTTATTTTGTGTCCTTTTACCGTGTTTTCCAGGATCTCTTGAGTGGTAGGGTGAGGGGGATTGGTAAGGAGAATGGAGGTTTATACATATTCAAAAATGCAGCTGGACTTAAGCAACTGGAAAGTTCAAGGCATCATTCAAAAATGCGTATGATTTGTAATGGGGTGGCCTCAAAAATTCGACGAAAAGATATTTTCATTGGCCAAACATTTATTTTTTATGTAAATAAGTAAACTTTGAGAAATAAAAATCCATTTTTGTTACGGGGTGACCTCAAGTATCCTACGGAGAGATAATGTCATTGGCCACGTGTTTATTTTGAGCATATATGTGTGTGTTTTTGAGAAAAAGAAAAAGATAAACAAAATTTGTGTATGATAAAAATATATGTGTAGTGAAGAATGTGTGTGTGTAGTGAAGAAATGTGTGTTTGAGAGAAAGAAAAATATGTCGGGATGAAAAATGTGTATATGTATTCGTGAATGTGTATTTTTGGGAGAGAAAATGAAAAATGAGGAAAGATTTTTCTTGTGTTTTTGTGTATGCATTTGAGAGAGAAAAACAAATATGTGTGGGTGTATGAAAATGTGTGTGTAGAGAGAAAAGATGAATAAAATTGTCTTCCACCCTTGCCTATTTATAATAAAATTGGGCATTCCCTATTATCCAATGAATAAAGGGGTGTCCTCTCTTTTTATAATAACACATCCTTTAATCCTTAGGATATTAACCAAAGGATGTTCATCCTTTTGACCAATGAATAGAGTTATTGTCCAAAGAGTAGCGTCATTGAGTTGTCATTGTCAGATGTGACAAGACATTATGTGTAGTTATTGTCGGATGTGACAAGACATCATTGTGTAGTCATTGTCGGATGTGATAAGACATTATGTGTAGTCATTGTCGGATGTAATAAGACATTATTGTGTGGTCATTGTCGGATGCGATCAGACATTAAATTATTATACTGTGTAAAAATAATTGACCCGACTTAGCATTTGCGGATTGTAAAACATGTACAAAATGCAGGTATTGATTTGTAATTTTGAAAAATGTAAAGAATGTTGAAAATATTAAAAAAAATAATTTAATATGAAAAATATTATAAAAATGTGATATCATGTCGTGTATGTGCACAGATAATTGTAAAATATTAAAAACGATAATGAATCGATAGAAATCCTAATATAAGGAGGACTATTAATAAATTATGAAAAGTAAAAATATGACAACAAATTGATAAAAATACTAAAATAAGGATTATCAATAATTTGTCAACAATTGTAAAAAAGATGTAAAAATTATATTCTGTTCCCTTTAACGATCAGGAAGCCTGAAGACGTTAATTTTAGACACGGAGAGCAAAAAATTGGGTGTCAACATATGTATATATATATAGATTAGACATATGTAAAAAAGTAGCAGGACCGTTATATTGATTTTTTGATTTTTTGATTTTTTTTATACTTTGTTCATCTCTTTATCTTCAGTTTAGGTATTTTAGCAATATCTTCATTAATCACACCCCGGGAGAATAACAACAGTCCTTTTTTAATATTCTGCAGACTTTTCAAATCCCTAGGAATTTACAGATTAATCTATCCCTAGGATCTCTTAGGCTGGGGTATGCCACTCAGCCTACCAGACCATATAATAATATTGGATTAAGCCTAAGTCGGAACACCGAACCAAAGCACCAACCGAAATAGAAAAGAATCTTAAGTAGTTTTATGACTGTATGGACTCTTTTACCCAAACATGGGGCCTGCCAGAGATTTAATAACCTTATGTTGAACCTGTGTGTCTAGAAGTCTTAATTGTACGGAAATTCGCCCTTTTCTCAATAATACGGGCTAGAGAGGCACAACTTACTAGGCGTCACAGAGACAAGGTTAACATAAGTGTATTGAACTCGACTGTACCTCCATTTTGGAACCAAGTCAAGAAATTAAAAAGATTCTTTTATATTTTGATAGAGTTTGGAGCTTTCATAGTTAACATGTTAGCGAAGTTAGATCTTCAACATAGATATAAGAAAATTATGTCCGGCTGGACTATGGTAGAAGTATAAGTAAATGAATATAAGTAGTAAATAGATATGTACCTGACTAGCTGGGAACCCAACTGAAATAGTAGTAAACAAGTAGCTTCTTCTTTATTTAATTCTTGAATATATTACAAAGAGAGAGAGAGAGAGTTTTTGAAAAATAAAAGGAGAGAATTTCTGAACTCTTGCCTCTTCTCAAGAATGAGGCGCCTATAAATAATAAAAAAAAGAATCTTGCACAGTAATAGATGGGTCCCTGTTCACAGTGTTTCTACTATTACAAAGAGGAAATTATTACAGTTATATCTTATCCATCAGTCATGTGTTGTCTTTTCCTTTCCATTTTTTGATGAATGCTTCAGCTTTTTCAATTTCTTCTTCTTCTATCAGAATTTCCGGAGGTTGTGAATCAGTAATATCTTCAGTATTTGTTTTGGTACTATTCATTGATACGTCTGAATTTTGCTCAACAGTTTGCAGTAATTTATCCCTGACCTCTGATAAATATTCTTCTATCATTTGCATTTTATTGCCGCCATGTGCAGATATTCTTCGGGAAACATAGTTAAGACTCTTTTCTTCGACCAAAATTGATTTTTTGGGAGTTTTTTCATATTCAGCAATTTTCTTGACTATTTCCTCCTGTTGGTCATGACCGTAGGTAAGTTTAGTCTCTGGATCTTTCCGAAGCAATTTGTCCCAGAAATTACAATAAAATGTTCGGTATAAGGCAGGAATTTGCTGAGTGTCATAGCCTATTTCTATGGACCAGCGGTGGATCCAAGGGATAGAGAATTCTATATAGAAATACATCTGATCGATAGTATCGATTTTACCAATATGATCTGAAAGATATAATTCGGTTAAGAAAGGAGAGGACTTTTTCCATGAGTAATATAAAGAAGAATATTCCGGAGGTAATATTTTGACCGTAGGTCCATGTTGAGACCACCATTGAATAAACCAGTTTGGGATAGGTTTTTCAAATACTTTAGCACAAATTTTTATGAACCAAGTGTGTTTGTGCTTATAATTATTACAATATAATATTTGAGAAAAGGCTTTAATATAATCTCAGTAAGTAAAATTGGCAAGGGTTTGGCCCATTGGCCCCATTGGCATAGAGCGTTGAGTCATTGATGCAATTCCCCATTCTTCAATGGGAATAAGTTTTTTAATTACCATTTTGGAGTAACCATGAACTCCCGGGGTAGTTTCTCCTAGGGGGCTGTGATCAAAGGTTGCACTGAAAGTTTGCACTAATATGTGTTCATAATAAGTCCGAGTTTTGTATGATTCGCCAGTAAAATATACATTGGCAGTAAGGTAATTTTTGAGTAGTCTCCATGCTTCTTCAGAATTTTCTTGTCCGGGAATATGCTGATTTTCAATATATAATATAAGTTCTCTAGCATCCAGTTTTTCATATGAAGGCTTATCTTCAGAATTTTCTTGAACTATGGAAGCAAAAGAATTTGCAGTTTTTTGTTGATCTGATAAATAAGATTGTAGTTGTTTGTATAATGGATGATTTTCAGAAATGTCTTCTAAATGGACAGAAGAACCAATATTCAGAGTTTTGGATAATGAAGATTCCTCTTGAGGAATTTTTTAACTAATTAAAGTTCTATTTCCTTGCTGCAATATAGGGAAATTTGAACTCGCAGAGCTATATGCAGAATTTCTTCGATCAAAATATGAAGGGTTTGTGCGTCCTCCTTGATATGAAGAGTTTTGATTTCTTCCACCTCGTCCTCTACCTTTGGCGAGTTGCCAAGGAGGATCCATACTGCATTAATAATCAGGAATTTGATCAGCATACCATGACATATATTCAGAGAGATCTTCATAAAGTGTATCCTTTGTGATAAGGTCATCAATGACTTTCCGTAGTATGAGCATGTGTAAATCCATATTTAGAGGAAATGCTTTTATAAAGGTGATCAAGATCTTTGCAGAGAAGAAGTGTAGAAAGAAATTCATTATATCTGTAAACATTAATCACTTAAGTCAATATCAAACCAATAAATTTCCTTTTCAAGGAATTCGTTGTGGTTAACAAAATTTTCTTCTTCTATTAAGATACGAATTAGAGTTTCTAAGATAAGAAAATGAATATCCTCGTTTAGAGGAACGCATTTGATAATAGTTATGATAGTTTTCTCAGAGAGGAAGTATGTATAAAAATTCATGTTAGATATTCTCGAGATAGAAAATCAGGCAAAGAATTTTCACTACCCTTTTTATATTGTATTTCATAATCAAAAGGGGCTAATTAGGCTTTCCACCGCGCAAATATTAATTTAGAGGCATCATGTTTGAAGTCTTTATTAAACATAAATTTGACGGATTGAGCATCAGTTCGAATTATAAATTTTCGGTTATACAAATCATCTTGGAATTTTAAAATGCATTTTACAATAGTTAACCTTTCATGGGCTACCGTGGCGTATTTTTTCTGACTTTTCGTCCATTTACCAGAATAAAATCGAATCAAACATTCGATCTTCGTATGGGGATTGACTTGTTTAAGTATTCTGCCATATCCAATATTTGAAGCGTCAGTTTCAACGATTTTTAACCAGTTAGGATTTGCAAGAGAAGTACAAGGGAGGGTTTGAACTCTGCTTTTAATTAATTTTACTAAATCAGTGTGTGCTTGAGTCCAAGGAGTTTTATGATCCTTTTTTAGTCTATCATATAAAGGAGCTAAGTCTCTAGACAAATTTTCATAAAAAGGGGAAATATAGTTAAGACTACCGAGGAACCTTTGAAGCTATTTTTTATCAGTAATAATATCAGGAAACTTTTTAGCAAATTCGAGAACTCGTTGTATAGGTTCAATAGAACCTTGAGAAATATTATGTCCTAAAAATCTAATATTTGTCTGAAATAAACTTATCTTTGGTTTAGAGATGACTAAACCGTTTTGAATAATTATTTGTTTAAACGTATGCAAATGTTTAAAATGAGACTCGAGGGTTTTTGAAAATACTAAAATATCATCAATATAGACAATGACAAAGTCCATATAGGGATTAAAAATATCATTCATAATCTTTTGAAATTCGGAAGGAGCATTCTTTAAACCAAATGGCATGACATTCCATTCATACTGTCCAAAAGGGACATTAAAAGCAGTTCTATAAGTATGATTTTTATCAATTTGAATTTTCCAATATCCAGATTTTAAGTCAAATTTAGAAAATATATTAGCATCATATAATCTGGAAAGTAAGTCCTTTTTATTCGGTATAGGGTATCGAATCCATTTTAAAACTTTATTCAGAGGTTTATAGTTTATAACTAGTCGAGGTACTCCTCGTTCCTTTTGAGCAGCATTATTGACATAAAACGCGGTACAAGACCAAGGAGATTTTTGAGGGTTTTATAAGACCCTTTTGTAGAAGATTATCAATTTCTGTCTTACAAAATTCCACTAACTCTGTATTCATTTGACAGGGTCGAGATTTTGTAGGAATCTTTTCTTCACTAAAGTCATTTTCATAAGGAAGAGAAACAATATGCTTATTTCGGTTTCAGAAAGCATTTGGATGATCCACACAAATATCAAGAATCAATTGATTAGAAATCATTTTTATTTTTTCTTAGACTTTTACTGATTTTAAAGAATCAAAAATATTAATACTCATTAGTTCCAATTGTAGAAAATTAATTTGTTTTTGTTTCATATTGATAAAGGGTATTTATATCTCTCGTTACAGGATGAGTAACAAAAGGATAAGAGATCTGTTTATTCTTATAAGTAGCCTTAAAACCATTTACATCAATATGTGTATAAGGATAGATAGCATTTATAAAATGTGTTCCTAAGATAATAGGAGGATATAACTGATTTTTTACTAAAGAGAAGAAATGAGGAATGCAGACTTTATCTCGACATATATGAGTATTTGGTAATTTATAGTTGATATCAAGAGTGTGACCAGATGCAGATTTTACTATGTGAGTAGTTTTTTCAAAATACCTGGTTGGAATTAGTCCTTCTTGAATACAACTAACATCAGCACCACTATCAATCATAGCAACATTAGTAACGGAAAATTCCTTATTTATCAAAATAGTGCAATTTATATACCATTTATGAGCTGTAACTATTTGCATCATCCCCAAAAATAATCCCTTTTCAAATCTTCAGTTGGACTAAGTTTATCAATTTCATTATTTTCAGAGTATTCCAAATCCTTATCTTTTCCTTTTGAGGTAAAAGAAGTTTCAGGGATTTCAATAATCTTTTCTTCAATTTTCGAAATTCTTTGATCGGAGATCATCTGATTTTGTTTTAAGGAAACAAGTTCCCTTTTCAATTTTTCAACTTCGATTTTTAGATCATTAAATGTAGTATCTCTGCCTAGGGTTTTACTCAACGCAAGACGTCGATTAACTTCAGCTAAGGAATAAAACATGTGATGATTATCTTTAGAAATACTAGTATTAGCAGAAGTTTTTTGAGTAGCAAAATTAAGGATTTTTTCACGCATTTTTTCATCAGTAACTTCTTTTAGTAATTCGAGAACACTTTCAGCAGTAAGAGTTTGAACATTTAAATCAAGATCTTCGAATTGCGCTTGAAGTTTATACATCATTTCATCACAATTGCAAATATCATTATCACAGTCATTATATTTATTAACCTGATCGAGATCACTATCAGAATTAGGTAATTCAAAATCATCTTCAGAAGTAGAATCAGATTCGGAAGCAGAGGTGTATAATAAATTATAGACTTGGTCATGAACTTCTTCAGAAAGTCCTAAGGACTTGAGTTTTTGTAATTTGCAGTTTGGAGCTATATGACCATACTGGTTACACTTATAGCATTTAATTTTGGCTAATTCTCTTTTGGATCTATTTTTCGTGAATCTGGTAGACTTACGAAAGGATTTTCTAGCTTCACGTTCTTCCTTGGTTCGATGCCTAGAACGTTTATTTCTATAGGATTTATTAGGCTTGGAATATCTTTGGGGTTTTCGTACGAAGGGTTTATCCATACCAAATTGCTCACAAAAGTCTCCTAATTGGGATTTTTCTCTGAGTTTATCAAGCTTAATCTGTCTAGCTAATTTCAACTCGTTGCAAAGGGCTAAGCCTTCTTGAGTACAAGCTACAATAAGTTGACCATAAGTTTTTTCTGAATACTGGACTTCTCCATAAGATACTCTAAGAGATTTTCTAACTCTTTCAGCAAATAAAGGTGGAAGGCCATCAATGAATTTAGCTTTCCAATGGTCATACATATTTTCGGGTAAATCCATAACCCTACTAAGAAAGGTATCTTTATACCATCTAAATTTGCCTAAGTGTTTACATTTTAAACCATTAAGAAGGGTCCTAATGTTTTCATATTGGTTAGTAAATCTTCCTCCGAAATGTTCAATAATCGTAAGCATAAGGGTATAGACAGCATCCGAACGTCCTGCCCGAAGAGGTCGTCCTAGATTATCTTTCCCGGGATTATCATTGGTAGCATTAAAAATAGCCTTGCATTTTTCATCGTCCAAGAAATTATCCCACCAGCCGCGAAGTTGGCCAGTAAATCTCGCAACAATCATTTTATAAATTGTTGGGTTGGTGCGATTGGCCCGATATTCTGGCGAAGCAGTGGCTGTGGCAATAGTAGCATAAATGGACATACGATGGATAAGAATAGAGATTTGTCAGTCAGATAATCCGTCAATATTCCATTCATAAATGGATTCTCCACTATAAGAAGTATTTGTCTGATTCCATTCCCTTTCCTCTATCAGAACATCTTGAGGAGTTGGGTGCGGATAATATGCAGTAGACATACGGGGAATATCAGCGTATTTCTTTCCCAATTGTTTTTTAATCATACCTTTCAACTTATTTAGCTCGGAAGAGATTACATCTCTAGTATTTTGAGTAGACTCAATATTATCAGCAAAATTAGACTCAAGATTTTGTACAAAATCATCAGAAATATTAAGAGGTTGAATGTTTAAACGTGGGAATTTTTTATCTAAGAGTTTCTCTAATTGGTCTAATTGCGAAACCTTTTCAAATCCTTCTATTTTAGGAGGTCTTTGAATACAAGGTTTTGATAAAATATATCCTTCTTTATTAGTGAATTTGGAAGTAGAAGGAATGTTAGAGGAATTCATCTGGGTGCTAAGTTTGTTAACTAACTCAATTAATTCGTCAAGTTTTTTATCAAGAGAGGAAATGTGTTCTCCTAAAACCTTGACATAAAGACTCAAATAATTGTTTTAGGCGATAAGGTTATTTATTTCAGAAACAGTAATTTTTCCCACATCTTCACTGACAAACTTTTGAAAAGCAGAAAAAGTCATGCCAGTATTATTGGGCAATATAAAGGAAGACTGAGGAGGATAGGGTGCTTGAGTAATTGTGCCATTAGAATTTTGATAAGATCTTTTGATTATTTTGACATATGACGGTAAATATGCAGACATGAACCATGGTACAAAGAAAATAATTTTATTATGTAAAGCACAAATTTCATAGAATTCTTCTGAAATATTTCGTAATTCATCAGGAGTATAAGTTTCAAAAAACCATGTCCTAAAGGTTTTTCATTTTTCAGAAAAAAATTCTTTCTGAATATATTTTCTTGCCTGAGAACCAGGACTAAAATCAATAAGTTGTGTCATCATGGTTAAACAGAATTGATTTCAAAATCCATTTCAGATGAGGTAGGATTTTCATTATCAAAATCTTGAACTATATTAGTTTTTGAGTTGATTTTTATCTTTTCTACACCTTTAGGTGTAATATGCGAATCTGCAAAATTAATAGTATGCAAAGATGCTACTCGATTCCTAGCTGGACCATACTGAGGTTCTATAGGAGAAATATGATGAATAGAAAGAAGTCTTCGTGGTATTGAGAAAGAATTTCTATAGACTGGGGGATTACTATCAAATTGTAGACAAATTCGTCCATCTGGATTTTGAGTTACTTGTGTTAACTCTGAATTAGTCACATCGTCCGCCAATTGTTTTGGGGAAGTGACTGAATTTAAAATCCATGTTTGGGGGAAATCAATTTCATCCCATCTAATAGGTCTTCGGGTAGTGACCCTAGATTTTATAAAATTAGTTTCAATAAGCATAGTGCAATCAGAATTATCATCAATTAACTTACATTGAGGATTTAGAGTTGATAATAATCGATTGTATATGCGGTAAGATAATCCTATTAGTTCAGATCCAGGGGCATAATCATATCCATAAGTTTTCACATTTAAGGTTAAAGCATGAAGAATATTTACATCAGTTAGAGATAATTGTAAATTTGACTGAGTATTAAAATATACAGGACCATAAGCAAGAGTAGATTCAATAGTTCCCATTAAGGATTTTCGAAAATTTAGATTTCTAGCATCACGCAAAGCAGCTAAAAATGTTTCAGGGAGACCCTTTAGGGTTAAAGGTCGAAAGGCAATTTGTACTAAGCCAATATGCATATATTATTATAATTACGTTTAAAAATATCAATATCATGCTTATTTAGGAGTTGAATAGTTTGTTCATCAGCATTTAAAGCAAGAGATTGTTCAGTTGTTTTAATAATTTGTTTATGTTTTATTTTATCAAAAAATCCATATTCATATATGGTTTTTAATTCAACTTTTGGAATTGTCCATTTATTCAGTAGATCCATATCTTGAGGTAAATCTACCTCTTCGAGTTTTGTACTTTTAGTACTAACTTCTCCCATATCCATAATTATAAGAGATCCTGTATATGGTATCAAAGCCTGTGAAGACAAGACGAATAATAATTCAATAATGAATATAGAATAATAATAAAGAGACAATAATAATAATAGTATAGACGGATAGATAATAATATTATAAGACAGATGTATAATAATAAAGCGTAAATATAATATATAAACAAGGAAAATAATTAATAAACAAGTTTTAGAATATGTTATAAGCGAAGTAAATTAACAAGTTAAGCAAAGTAATTGTCACGACCCGAACTAGGTCCTGGCCATGACGGACATCCGACCCATGAAGGCCCGGATGTCCCACTCTATTTGGTAATCATTCAAAATATTCATATAATAAAAGGAAAATGCAGAATTATAAATCGAATACGGAAACATGGTCATACTCTGAAATTAGTTTAACAATGAAGGAGAACTCCAACAATATCTAAATAACATCTGACTCAGTCTGCGAAATCTTTACTAAATCTCAACACAATACTATCTGAAGTCTGGGACAAGGCCCCCAGTAGACCAAAGCTGTAGATTGATGAATATCTGAAAGACATTAGGCCTTCCGAAATATAGAAGGCTCACCACTGCACAATCTCTTCTGTTGTCCGAATTATCTACTACTTATCTTGATCCCTAGACTGTGCCTCAGAATCTGAGAGGTTGGAGGGGGAGGGGGGTCAATACAGATGTACTGGTACATAGAGCTAATCGAAAATAGTCATTTATAATCAACATATATGAGAGCAATTTGAAATAGTTCATAAATATATCATATAGTAAGAAATCACATGGGCATTTTAAAGACTTTAAAACATTTCTTTGAAACCATGACTTGCTCTTTGTCTTACTTTTTAGCTAGATGGTACACCCTATAATTTGTAATTCTATGAGATATATGAAATCCTCCATTGACTCGGCGGCCAAGCCCCCAATCCAAGTTTGCCGCAATGATTAGAGTGTCTATAAGGGG
Organism: Capsicum annuum; assembly: GCF_002878395.1. NCBI lineage: Eukaryota > Viridiplantae > Streptophyta > Magnoliopsida > Solanales > Solanaceae > Capsicum > Capsicum annuum. Next base: position 214,715,937 of record NC_061115.1, on the reverse strand, counting down.
GACAAGCAAGATCACACAGCAGGGTGCCAAAATCCCTAATCAAGTCAACATGTCATGGTAGTACACAAGATCACAAAGCAGGGCACCTAACCATAGTCCTAATTTGGGATGACATGAGTCAAGGTACACAAGCTCACAAAGCATGGTACCATATTCCCATGTCGGCAAATCACGGTTTCTAGCATAGAGTCTTTCAACTCATACTTTCTTTGGGCAACCATCTAACTCTCTTAAATCAAACTCTAACTCTGTCATGGCATACATTTATATGGTATCTTCATACCATTGACTTGCAAGTCACAGTACCACATCAATTCTCCAACTTTTCATGCCATTTATGACATGCACATATATAAAACTTTCTCACACATCAAACACATGGACCATGGTTCTCAACATGCAATAGTTTTAAGAAACTTTATCATTTATGAGTAATATCATGTCAATTGCAACAAATCATGCTCTCGATGCTTTAACACAAGTATAGTGTGGAGTATAAAACATTATCATGAGGGATTTAAAGAATTCACAATTCGTATACATCGCACCTTTTCGAAATTCAGATCACATGTTCACAATTCAACAATTGAAATATATGCAAGCCAACAACCCCATGATATTTCAATATTTCTTTCAAAATGATATCAAAAAATATGTTATTGATATTAAAACAAAACCCCACTTGTAAAAACATATGTATACATATAGCTAGTAAGGTCTTGTGTAAATTCTTTTCAAAAATCATGCGCATGAAATTTGGGACAACCCCACGTACCTCTATTTCAGAAAGTAAATGGATGATTCTTGGAGCCTACGATGCGAGGATTCCAAATCTCCAATTATCTTCTAAAACCCACGGTTAAATCTTGAGCTATGAGGATTTTCAGTCTGAAACCCTAATGGAGTTTCTTGGGAGATTTTGATGAAAATAAACTTATTTTGGTGTTATTGGGATTAAACCCTGTGTTAGAGATGATAAGGGGTTGGAGAAGTACCATTTTTACCCTTAATGAGATAGAGTAAAAATACAATTGGTGACCGATTTGATGGGCCACCGCGACATGCCACAATCACGGTAGCTCACTGGAAATTGCTAATTGGCAAATTGTCTCACTCTACGATGCGCCACGATCACGGAGTCTCACTGGAAATTGATGAATGCGAAATTGGGATCTTCCGCGACGCGCTAAACACCTGAATGATGATGTTTTACGACTAGCACATAAAATAGCCATAACTCCCTCACCGGATGTCCATTTTTGACGAATCTTATATCAACGGAAAGCTTATTTAGTCACCTACGTAATGAAAAGTTAAAATTTAAATAATTCTACTGAAAGTTGAGTATAATTCACTCTAGAAGTCCATGCTTGATACTTTTAGGGATAAATTTTAGCTTGAAAACTTTTGGGGCATTACAGTAATATAAACAAGTAATTAAAGCAGGTAAGTAGTTATGAGAAAATAAAGCAGAGTTAATGTGGATGTGTTTTTTATATGGTGTAAAATCCTACTCAGTACTCCCTCTTTCGTTGTCCTTAGTCCAGTATAAGTGTCCAAGTCATAAAGATCAAAGTATATTTCTCCCAAAAATAAAATATATATATATATATTTTTTATACCCTGTTCATCTCTTTTTCTCAAGCTTTAGGTATTTTAGAAATATCTTATTTAATCACACCCCGGGAGAATAACACAGTCCTTTTTTAATCTTATGCGGACTTTTTAAATTTCTAAGAATTTACAAATTAATCCATCATTATTGCTAAAATACTAAAAGAATAACCATATACTGGGGGTATATTTATAAGTAATTTACTAATTTTACAAGACCAAAAAACTGGCGGTGAACCACCGGCGATCCAGATCTTATAATATTAAAGACACATCTACTAATAATTAAATATGCACTAATAAGTAATGAATTTTAAAAGATCGGGAAAATGGCGGTTCGGCGATCTAGATCTTATAATATTAAAAACATAACTGAAATAAAATATGATCTTGATTAATTCAAACATAATTTGCAAACTTGGAAGAAAAATACAAAGATCTATGTAACGACTACTTACATGTCTTAAGGAAGAAGTGAGGTTTTCCTTCCGGGAGTTTCCTGAAAACTCAAGTGCTACCGGGAATGAAGAACTAAGAAACTAATATAGATTTTTTACTCTTTTTTGTTTTTTGAATTTGAACTAACTTACAAATTTTTGAAACTAAGAACTTTCTCACTCTTGATTTTTTTTCCTCTCTAGATACTTATATTTAAGTCTTCTAAAGGGGGTATTTATAGTCATTTGTGGACTTCAAATATACTTTATGGATTTCAAATCCTTTATATTTGATAAGACTTTTGGTAACTTGGGTGGGGCCGACGATCACATGTCTATATCTTTACTTTATCTGTCTATTTATTTATCTATTAAATCATTGCATACGTCTGTAATATCGTCATTGCTTACTTATCCAGATTGTGTAATGCTTCTAAATCAAACTCCATTTTGGAATCTTCATTGGTATTTGGGTCTTGTGCAAATTGGTCCATGGCTGAGTTGTAGTCTCGTTCAGACTCGTCATTGTCTCCGTCTGATAGTCCCAGTCTTGTTCCTGTTCTGGGTGATCTTGTCTCTTCTCTTGGAATTAAGGAAATTCTAAGTCTTGGCTCTGGCAGTTCTGGATTCATTGTTATTTCTTTGCGTAGTTGTTCTGCTAACAATTTTTTTTATAGAGTGTACTACCATTTTTTCTATATTTATTTTTTCATTTTTTTTCTCTAGATGAAGCCTCTCTTAGTCTGAGAAGGACTTCTTTCGTCTGTGGTCTGAGTACCTGTGTTCTTGGGCTGCCATTGATAATGTACCTGCAGCAGACACATTCATCCCCAAAATTTCAACGCCTAACTGAGTGGAAAAGTTATTGAGCAGTTGAATACCACCTGAATGTGTAGAATGATTTTATAGGTGAAATGGTAAAATTAGAGTAGTTTTCTATTACAAATCAAAGACAAGTGACTTTATCGAACAATTTTCATTAGTCGAGTCACCTTCTGAGAAATCTAACTATTGTTTATCATATAAACTGTAACTATAGGACAAATATTTAGCTTATGCAGTAGGTTATTTTCAAGAAGGCCCTCTATATTTACGTTAGTTGCCTGTTAATTTAGAGTAAAATTGTCATGACGAATATGTTCACTGAAAATTTTGATGCACATTTGGTCTTTTAGCAGGTATCATCTGTTGTGCTTCGTGAGAACATTGTCAATATTCTTGATTTCATAGAGAGGTTAAAGATTGAAGAAGATCAAATTGTTTTTGATACGGATCAAATTGAAAAGCTGAAATTGAAGCTGACATTTTTGTCGGCATGTTTACAGCTTTGTTGTTACATTTCAGATGGTTCTTATGCCGAAATGTCTTGCATATCATATGAGGTTCATGATCTGGTTCATTTACTTTTTAATCAGAGTGGAGATGACATGCTGGTTAAGTTAAAGGATCATGTCGTTCCTCGCCTTCTTGAAAATATCAAAAGTTCTCAAATCATTATTCTGAATCAAGTGCCATCATTACTGAGGATCAGTTGGTTTAACTTTTGGACCCAGTCCTTGTGAATCTCCATTATCTACCCAAGGCTCGTTCTAAGTTGCTTTTACCATCAATGACTCAATATGAGCTTCTTCAGAATGTATTTGGCAATTTAAGAGATTTCCATGGGCTGAAACTAAATGGTTGCGTTGAGCATAAGGAAATTGAATATGTCTTACTGCAGCTTCAACTTATGGCTGTGATACAATACTAAGTGTGTATCAAGAGATTCCAACCAACACAAGAACAACAACATGAACAACAAAGTTTTAGTGAATCGAAAATGGCCACACACAGCTTCACTAGGCTTGCAACACTTGTTTGAACTAGAAAAGTGAGTTTAACAACAAGAAAAACGAAGACAATATTTCTAGTGAATCGAAAGAGCCCCACACGGCTTCACTAGACTTATATATTCAACAACACAATGTTAACAAGATTTACAAAGAAAGAGATAGAAACTTGACACACAATATTCATTAATCTAAGAACCCTAATAAGAGAAAGGTCCCTAAGACTAATAAATATCAATACCAAGTTATAACTAGGACCAATAGGAACTTAAAGAACCCCAAGAACCTAGTTTCTAGCCAAGATACAACACTAGTATCACTCTACTAGTGAAAATTTGATTTTGGCCTCTCCAAATGAGAAAGAAAAGTAAAAAATTTACAAGTCTTTTGTTTCTTGAATAATAGGAATGAACTAAAGCAAGACTATCCCTATAACATGGCTTATATAGTCACTTAGAAAGGAGGGACAAAGACCAAAATAACCCTTGGCATTTAAGTGGGTGGGTTTAGGGTGTCTTGGTGGGCCTCTTCACATTTTATTAAATATAGACCCTTAGATGGGCTCACAAAGGACTCACACATGGCCAAGAATGTGAGCAAGGCTTGGATTTGTTGCAACTCACGTGCTTGGCTTCGTGTGAAAGGTCTCGAGCTAGGAATCCTATATCAGACTGAGAGAGTAGGACACTTTTGTTTTGTCCTTTTGTCTTATCAACTTGATATGAAAGATGAAAAAGACGAAGATGAAACATATGAAAACATTAAAGATGGGACCGATGAAGAAGATGAAGATGAAACAGTTGAAGAATATGAACTTGATCATATACTTAAAGTGAATTCCATGCTAGTCTATCTACTTTTGAAGATAATTCCAGTCTCACTGGAGGTTATGCACATATGTTCTACAATATTGGAAGTTTCAAAGTCGGCAGAACTTGGATGCTTCATTTAACAAGATCCTAGAAGCATCTCCAGACATTCTTTTAGAATATATGATTCACCTACAACAGCACATGCTTAATGCTATACCTCGTAGCACTTCAGTGTCCAACATTCATGTCATGATAGAGTTCCTATTGCTTTTTCTTATAGATGTGGCAAAGGACTTTATTCATTATGAAAAGTTATTTGTTCTATTGGCGTGTGTTGGAGCACTTATTAGGGAGGTGTCCATTCTCATTTGCAACTTAGAAGAGAACTTAACGAATGAAGAGAATATGGAAAAAATAAGTTGTGCAAGTCAAGACTTGCTGGATAATATTGAACTTTCAAAGAAAGATCTGAAACATGTTTTCTTTGAAAGCCCTTGCAGACTCATCTGAGCTCTGCTTCCCTATGAGTGATGGACCTCTCTTCATGAATCTTCCACTCAGAAACTTAAATGACTTGCTCAATTCCAATGCTTATTCAGTTGTTTTGATAAAAGAAGAAATCAGTTGGGTGAAAGAAAACCTAGAACTCATAAGATCGTTCTTTGGGAATGTGGAGCAAGAATTGCATATAGATCTTTGGACTCGTGTTCTAGATATGGAATACGAGGCAGAACATGCCATTAATTCAATTCTTTCTAGAGATCATTGTCTCTTGCAGTTTATTTTCTTACTTCTTGATACTGTAGAAAAGATGAAGCTTGTCAAAAAGGAGGTACAAGAGAAGATCTCCAAGAAAACGAGTATCATTTTTTCAAACTCTCCCAACAATCCAGTTATAAACTAGTCATCAATAGCTAGTAAAATAACTGTATGTTTTGAGAAGGAGACAGAGTGGATAATCAGGAAGCTCACCAACGGACTAGCTGAGGTAGATGCCATTTCCATAGTCAGCATGCCTGGGCTTGGAAAAACTACTTTGGATTACAAAGTGTATAATGATATGTCTGTTGTTTGTAATTTCGATATTCATGCTTGGTGCACAGTTGACCAGGAAAGGAATGAGAAAAAGTTGTTGCAGAAAATTTTCAATGAAGTTATTAATTTGAAAGAAAGAATCAGCGAGGATGGCATAGACAATGACGTTGCTGGTAAGCTACGGAAACAGATGTTTGGAAAGAGGTACCTTATTGTCTTGGATAACTTGTGGGACACTGCAACATGTGATGATCTGACAAGACCTTTTCCATCTAAATTTCAAAAAGAGCAATCAACAGATTGACTTCATAAAGTGCTACTCAATTAGTGAAGAAACACAATTGAAGAACCTGGTCCTAGTATAGAATCTAGCTAAGAGTTTTAGTGTTGATTGTTATGAGTTGTTCATTGTGTTGAACTATTGATGTAATATTAGTTTCAGTGTGTTATAAACTGAACTAGGAGCTAGTCTTTGAGTTGGGGAAAACTCAGAGACTTTGAGAACACATACCTTGGGTGGTGTGTGTGTAGTTAGGAATTAAAGTTTATAATTCTTAGGTTACAAGAGTTTTGTGATCAGTTGTTGTTGAGGCTCAAACTTATTTAGTGAAGTTGGGATTAAACCATGTAGAGGTGCAGATCAGGGGTTTTTAGACCTTTTTGAGCCGGGTGTTTTCCACGTAAAAAATCATTGTGTTCTTTACTTTCCATTTTACTACTTTCTTGGAACACGTCAGGCAACTCATTCCATCCATAGGAAACTCTTACGTTAAAGTCACTAATTAGTAGGGCACGTACTCTAACAAGTAGTCTCAGAGCAAGGTTGTCTTAAAAAGGGTTAACACCTAAGACAAAGATCAATATGATGAATTTCGCAACACCTATTGGTCATAGTGAAGGTCAATCAACTACTAGACCTCCACTCTTTGATGGGTCTCACTTTATTTGGTGAAAAACTAGGATGGAAACATTTCTTCAAAGTGTCGATTATGAATTATGGGACAAATTATTGATGGACCAATAATTCCCATGAAGATAGGAAATGGAGAACAAATGAAAAAGGTAAGGAGTAAATTCACCTCAGAAAATCTTGTTGCACTAAAAAAGAATGCAAATGCCAGAAACATTCTTGTTTGGGGTCTTGGTCCAGCCGAGTACAATAGAATGTCTAATTGCAACACTGTTAAACAAATCTGGGATGCATTAGTGAATGCACATAAAGGCACTAGACAAGTGAGAAAATTCAAAATTGCATTACTTTTTACTGAATATGAGACTTTCAAAATGGAGAAAAATGAGCCACTACAAGAAATGATAACTAGGTTAACTTTATTGGTAAATGAGTTATCATCTCTGGGAAAGGTTTTATCTAATGAGGAACAGGTAGAGAAGGTCTTGAGAGTGCTACCAAAGTCTAAGTGGGATTTCAAAGTTACAGCCATAAGAGAAGCTAAGGATCTCACTAGAATGTCGCTTGATGAGTTAGTTGGAAATTTGAAGACCATGGAAGATTTAAATAGGGCATCTGAAAGTGATGAATTAGATGATGAAGAATTAGAAGATTTCCTTAATGAGTGCTCCAATTAATGATTTCCAAGAATTAACTTCTGATAGGAATGAGTTATTCAACAATCTTACAAGTCTCAAGTTTGATTTTATTGATCTAGAAACTTGTAACAACAATGTTGAAGAGGAAAACTGCGCTCTTAGGGAACAGGTTGGTCAACTTGATTCTTAAAATCTGACCCTAAAATCTGAAATTTTAAAATTGACTCTTTCTGAAAAGGAAACAGAATCAAAAATGATGAATAAGAAAATATTGACCTTGAATTAACCTAAGTCCAAACAAGAATATAGTGATGAGAAGAAAACAAGGTGAACAAATTAATCAAAGAAGTCTCTAAACTAAAACTTAATCTTGAGAAGGAAAACAAATGGACAAATTGCTCAAGAATTATTCATCAACGCAGTGAAAAAACTCACAGTGAAAGGGCTGGATTGGGTTTTTTCAAAAGCTCTAATGTTACTAAGGATTTATGTTATTTATGTGGTAATCATGGACATCCAACTACTAAATTTCTGGTTGCTGCTAAAAGTAGAGATAGGAGCACTAATTTGGCAAAGAAATCTAACTTCTTGGTAGTACAGACAAATAGGATGAAAAGCAAAACTGATCAATGAAAGAGGTCACACCGCCTGTTGCCTCGATGGGCTAAGAGAAATTTGATTCACTCTTTTACTCATAAGAAAGGACCCAAGTGTAACGCCCCATAATTTTACGCCCCATAATTTTTCTCCACTCGGTATCACTTTGTAGCATGCTTAATGAGCTGACAACTTGAATGATGTTTTTCTTTCTAAGTGTTAAGAAAAGGACTTAGTCATATTTTGAGCTCCTATTCTTTGATGATTTTATTTTGACCTTTTCGACCTTGAAAAGTTAATTTTTAAGTTGATTCATGATCGGAGGAGTCAATAGTACATCTCGGGTGAGTTTCGGAAATTTTGGACAAGCTTAAGAGCATGTTTGGTAACCCAAAAATAGTATCTCGGGGACATATGCCCGCAGCGCCTTGCCCAGTCCGGCGCTTGGGTGAGCCGCAATGGAGGCCGCGACGCCTCGCCCAGAGCAGTGCTCCAGAGCTCACGACTCCCTGGATAGTCCGCCCCATGTATTTTTCTGCAGTCAAGATCCATGTTTTTAAGGGAAAAGGGGTCATTTTACTTCACCCTAATTAGCCCAAACACGAAATTAAATTATTTTTAGGGCAAAATACATCAAAAACTGATCTTATTATGTCAAATCAAAACCCTAGTTCCTTCTCATGAGATCAAGAGTTCATCCTCAAGGTCAAGAACTCCAAAGAATCAATTAAGATTTGGGTTTCTCTCTCTACTTAACACAATAAGGTACATGGGGTTTTCCTAATATCATGGGCATGATTTTGATACGAATTTAAACAAGATTTTAATATTTACTTAAGTATGTATGCAATTATAAGTGGGGTTTTGTTTTAACACAAAAATCATGCATTGTGATATGGTTTTGAGAAGAATATTGAAAGATCATGGGGTTGTTTGCTTATATATCTTAATTGTTGAAATGGTGGACATGTGATTTGAATTTTGAAAGGTGTTATGAACATGAGTTGTGAATCTTTTAATTTCCATGACGATGTTTTATGTACTCCACATGATACTATTGTTAAACTACTGAGAGCATGAGTTTTACATCCACTATTGTACTACTTTATAAATAATGAAGTTTCTTGACTATTACATATTGGGAATCATTGTGCATGTGTTGTTGTATGGGAGTCTTGTTGGTGTTCTCACTATGTTTTGCATAAGAAGTTTTGAGAATTTATGTAGTACTGATGACTTGCAAGTCAGGGTATGACGATACCCCGCGGAGGAATCGCCTCAAATGAAAAGAATGTTGTGAGCATGATGCATGTTTTCTTTATATTAAACTTAAAGCTTGATTGATGTGAGTTAGATGGTTATCCAAAGAAAGAACGAGTTAGATTACTCTATGCTGGAAATCATGATTTGCCGATACGAGAACTTGGTACCCTTCTATGTGATCTTGCGTATCTAATACTATGTCATCCCAACTCAGGACCTATGGTTCAGAGCACTTTTGTGTGATCTTGAGCCCAACCATGACATATTGACTTGATTGGAGTTGTGGTACCTTGTTGTGTGATCTTATGTCTTTCCTGCATTAGTACTCCAATCTTGGCGGCAATAGAGATTTGACAGTCGGTGAAAAATATGAAATTGTAGGGTGTACCATCTAGCTTATTTATGTTGCATTATTTTCGAAAATCATTATACTATGCCCATGTGTTTTCAAATGATTTTGTGTTAACGTGTTTTATAATAGCCTTTACCTATGTTGTATAAAAGTTGTATTTTGTTTTTGGATTACTCTGCATACCAGTATGATTGTATTGACCCCCTATATTTCAGGGTCTGAGGCTCAGTCTCGAGGTCCTACTAAGCCGTAGAGTTATTCAGACATAAGTGAAGTGTGCAGTTGGTAAGCCTTCTTTATTCTAGAAGGCCTAGTTCTTTTCAGTCACTTGCTATTTACTTTGGTTTAGGTCCACTGGGAGGCCTTGTCCCAGTTTAAACAGTTGTTAATTTTGTACGTACTAGAGATTTCTAAGACAGAAACAAATGTTGTCTAGATGTTGATGGATTTTCTTTCGTATTGATGTACTTAACTCAAGGCATGGCCATGATTCTATAAGGATTTATATTTCTGCATTCTTTCTTTATTGTATGAGTATTCTGCATGATTACCAGATGTAGAAGGGTGCCCAGGCCTCCATAGTTTGGGATGCTCATTACAGATAGGCCCTGGCTCGGGTCATGACACTAATCGGTTTTGCAGGTAAGAGTGAAATGAGGCAAGAAAAATTAGTACATGAATAAATCTTGCTCAAGGCATAAGATTGAAAACAGATAAAGTTCCTTTCACTCACCACATTTAAAGGGGGAATGGATCCTGTTGAGATGGCAAAATAAACACCATTACTAGAGTTTAAAAAAAATAGGATAGATTTGGAGTGCTCATGTAAGGGGGAAGCAAGGGAGATCCTCTTTAAAAAAAAGAGGGGGATGACAGTGAAACTAATGAGAATGCACATGAACATTTTGTACCACCTAGTCCAACTATTGTACAGATTGAGGGTATATTGATAGGGGGAACAACAAATCAAGAAATTGATGCATAAATAACACTAATATAAGCTACTGATAATATTGTTGGTAGTTCATAAGAATTGGTGCTGTCAAAAGAATCTTAAGATATCTTATGGGAATCAATGACTTGAGACTATGGTATCCAAATGAAATCAATTTCACTTTTAAGGGCTATTAAGATGTTGACTATATGGGTTACTTAATTGACTGGAGAAGCACCAAGGGCGCTAAGTAGAGAGCATTTTGAAAGGAATAGGTTAGACTTGGGGATGATTAAAATTGCAGAAACTCCCCTCAATGATTGACTAGAATAACCATTTTTCTTTTTAATCCTATTAGCTAAAATGTTATTCTATTCAGTCTTGCACATTTAGTTGTGTGTCCCAATTCCAGATTTTTTACTCTTCTAACCTAATTTTGTATTAGATTGTGCAGAAAAATAGGTACAAATAAGCAATTGTGACCATAAAGTTCTTCTTATTAGGTATGTTCTACAATGACATAAGTATAGTCTGTCTAAGTTGAAATAGTTGAGCACACCTATTCAATTCCTCACATTTCATCCTCTCCTTGTCTTATAAAGCTGATGAATTGGTTGACCAAACTTTCTCTGATTCTCTCTAAATGGTTGTGCACAAATGTATTAATCCTACACCAGAAATTCCTTCTTCTTTCTCAACCTCAATATCAGTTTTTGTACCATGGATTTGACAAGTTTAATCATCAATCACATGCAACATATGTTTCTGAAGGATAGAAAGGAGACATGCTCTCCCTTTTGGATTCTAATAGGCTCAGATTTTTTAGCACTTCTCAGTCCTAGTTCAGGCTTGACCTTTCAAACAACAAAGGATGTTCTTGAATAGATGAATCATACTGCTCTACCTGTTTCAATAAGAAGGGCTAACACTCATTTAAAAAAAAAATTAAAGAAATTTTTTAGCTGAAAAAAATTCTGAACTAGAAGTTACATAAGACTTTGAAGTAGAATAAGAGGTCCTTCAGTCTAGGATCATAACTTTGAAGCTTGACCTTTATTTAGAGAGGGCAGAAAATGTTGAAGTCATTCGTCAATTGACACAGTTGATATCACATATTCCACATTTCTCATTAGCTCCACACTATTTGTATCCTTAGCCATGTCCCATATTTATACCATATTCTTTTTTTAATTAATGCTCAGTTGTTTTGCTTTGTTTAGTACTAACTTGGGTTTAATGTAGAATATACTCTGATTGTTTAATGGAATGATTATCTTTGCTTAATTAACTCATGTTCTTGCTCTCTTTAATATATTATTATGTTGGCTAAAGTCTTTGTCTGATTGTTTTGGCCATAGCCCCAGTGGCCATGAATTGTATAACAAATCACTTTTGCTAGTATATTATTGCATTGAAATGGTTTTTCGATGATGCCAAAAGGGAAAAGATACGAGGGTTGTGCAATGTTCATAACCCATTGACTAACTTGTTTCATTCTAGTATTTTATACTTCAGTGCCTACAGATGAAGATGTTTGAATGGACAAAGACAAGAGGTTGGTCATCATCAAAAAAGGGGAATTTTTTGGGTACGATGTAGTTTTGATAATTGACAAATTGAAAAAGTGATATGAAACATGTCAGTCAAGCTGGTTCACAGGCATAGTGTCTCATGTAGATGAAACTTGTAGCAAAATCATCGATGATTAAAGACAAGCATGCAAAAATTAAGGACGAACCAGATGGGTGATTAATTCAGATAAACTTAAGAAAATAAACATGTGCTGATTTAAAGAGTTGGAGTTTGACTACAACACTAAGGAGACAAGAGTTGGAATTGAAGAAGGAATCTCACTTGAAGTAGAACTCTATGCTATGAGAGTTCTGAATGAAGGGAGAGTTTGAAATAAAGAATGACTTTTTGAAGAGCTGTGCTTAAATAGAAGATGTATCATTCAGAGTAACTTTCGCACTACAAAGCTGAAAAGAGCAATCAATAGATTGACTTCACAAAGTGCTACTCAATCAGTGAAGAAACAAAATTGAAGAACCTGGTCCTAGTATAGAATCTAGCTAAGAGTTTTAGCGTTGATTGTTAGGAGTTGTTCATTGTGTTGAACTATTGATGTAATATTAGTTTCAGCGTGTTATAAACTAAACTAGGAGCTAGTCTTCGAGTTTGGGAAAACTCAGAGACTTTGGGAACACATACCTTGGGTGGTGTATGTGTAGTTAGGAATTAGAGTTTATAATTCCTAGGTTACAAGAGTTTTGTAATCAGTTGTTGTTGAGGGTCAGACTTATTTAGTGAAAATGGGGTTAAACCCTGTAGAGGTGCAAATCATGGTTTTTTACACCTTTTTGAGCCGGGTGTTTTCCACGTAAAAAATCATTGTGTTCTTTAATTCCCATTTTACTACTTCCTTGGAAAACGTTAGGCAAACCGTTCCATCCATAGGCAACTGTTACATTAAAGTCCCTGATCACTACAGCACGTACTCTAATAGAAGTGGATTTTCATGAAAAATGCCATAGTGATCCTCTGATCTTCGATTGCTAAGACCGTAAGAAAGTTGGGAGTTGTTAGGTAAAAGCGTGTTCAGAGAAGAATGTTTCCCTAATGAACTAAAGGATGTTGGTGAAAAAATTGTTGAGATTTACCTTCCTTTTATTTTGTCATTTTCATTAATGGTAGAATATTTTTATTTTTCCCTTTTTAGTCTAAGAATATTTTACTTAAGTCTATGGTTTATTAATTAAAGAATATTTAGTCTTATAGCTATAAGGAAAATATAATATTTTCCTTATTTATTTTATTTAATTTCTTATGAACAGACATGTACTCTTCTATTTGATTCAAGAAAAAGAATCAATCAAGAGTTTCATTCAATTTCTGTTCAATTTTCTTTCTTGTCTCCTTCATTCCATAATAGTGGTATCAAAGCCTTCATCGATCCTCATGGATCTGTGAATTTATTGAAGAAAAAAAAATTTCAACCACTTTTAATCCATACTTTTTTTCAATTGATTTTTAATCTTACTTTTATTTTTAACATAAGACTATTTTTAACCCTTACTTTTATTTTTAACGTAGGGCTATTTTTAATCAATTTTTAACCCATATAATTTTAAATCTTGTTTCAAACCATGTGTAACACCCCGCATTTCGGGCTAGAATAAAAACCATGACTCTGATGCATTGATAATCCCAGAGCCTTAAATCCTATGCCAATTTGGCATGTTTATGTAGTATATGAATCCATTTGAGCATGAATTTAGACCATAGATGTCCTTCAACTCAAGGACGAGTTGAAACTATTTCGATCGATTAAATTTTAGTGAATGTTATAATCTGTGTTAGTTTCCATCAACCATAACTCTCTGTATATATCTAATTAGAGAGCCTACTATGTGTCAAATGATAGGTCTTTGAGTTAACTTTCCAACGATACCAATTTTGCTAAAATCCGACACCCGAGTAAGAAGTTATGGCCTTTCAAAGTAGTATGCGTCGCCTAACCAATCGCACATGGCCACTAAAAAGCATATGCGGCGCCTATGTAAATATAGGCGATATCATATGCGGTGCCTATATAAATATAGGCGATATCATATGCGGCGCCTATGTAAATATATGCGATATCATATGCGGCGCTTATCTTATGGTTTCAAGTGACTTAAACACTCCATTTTTGGGGCAAAATGGTCATTTTTCCACCCTTATTCAGCCATAAACACAAAATTCAGTCCCCAATTCTCTAGAATACATCCACATTCATCTAAAAATTCTCAATAACACTCCCAAGGGTTTCAAACTAAAAACCCAAATAAATCAAGATTTAATCGTGGGTTTTCAAAATTGATTAGAGATTCGGAATCCCCAATCCACAAGCTTTAAGAAGCACCCATTGTTTTTCAAAATAGAGGTACGCGGGGTTTTCCTAAATTCTCATGGGCATAGAAAAATCATGTTTTAGAATGGGGTTATTGAATCTATGTATATATTCATGTATTAAATGTTTTAACATTATTGTTTTGGTCTTTTGACCTTCCCCAAAGCGATTTGAGAATATGAATGTATGAAACGATGTATTTAAGAGTGAATTCTTGTTGAGAGCATGATTTTCGGTGAATTCCCTGTTATTATGAATTTTTCAGATTTCTCATAGCATATGAATTATTTTGCAATGCATCCATGAAAAGCACTATATGAAATGATTGAACTCTTGTTATGATTTAAAGGTGGTTTTAAATCACTAAAGAGGGAATCTAGCATGAATTTTTAATGTTCATAATGCATGTAATGAAAGGGTGCATGGATTTGCTAAAGGCACAAGACCACCATATGTTGATGAAGTTTTTGCATGATCTTTACTTGAGTTTCGAAACACGAAATCTTCTATATCAGTTGCATGTTTTTGGTGGTCTAAATTATGCTTTAAATGAAACATTTATCTTAATGTATTATGTCTCAGAAATCATGACTTGCAAGACTTGGTATGACGATACCAATTCAGACCAATGTCATATCAGACTCAGACTAATAGACATTTCATACTATCATGATTTTTGACATTCAGAATGTTACATGTACAGAAAAGGTTAAAAATGGGCATACAGAGATGTTAGGTGGTTTCCTGAAGAGGGCTTGAGTTCAAGCAACTCATTTCCTAAAATAGTGGTTTGCCGACCTAGGTATATTATTATACGCTGACTTAAGTGTCGTGTGGCATATCAAAGCGCTTTGGTGAGTCCCTGTTGTTGTCTTGCTATTCCTCAGGCCTCAGATGAGTGTCAAGCTTCATATAGTATCATTCCACAGATCTTATGTTCTAATCTTTTTGTGACTCCTCCGTATGAGATGATAGTGGTGGTTAGTAATTATTCCTTGTTGGTAGAACATCATAGTACACTTGTTTAGATAAGGACATAAGTATGAAGTAAGATTTGGGGCCAAGTTTTTATTTATATGATGGTTAGTGGAATTTTGTATGTGTATGTTCTTAGGGTAGCTCGTGGGAGTGATATTGATAGTGGTTTAGAGAATATGTGAAGTATGCCTTTATGAGTGTTTGCTTTGAAGTTCATATGTGGTTATAAAGATAGGCTTGAATGACATGTTGAGATTGTTGTAAAGGAATGCTATATGCGCTAACGACTTCATAGTAAGAGCTCAGAGTAGTCATTGAAGTGGTAAGGCATGTTATACTTAGGATGTGATATTTAAAGGAGATATAGAAGATTGCATCATATGGTTTAGAATAATAGCGTGGTTTGGCATGTTGTATTTTTGTGACTTAGAGTTAGGCTTGATCACAGCGAAGGGATTAAGTTATTTCTAACATTAGTAGAAAGATTTGTCAATGCTCATATGAGAATTTTAAGCTGATTCGAATGAATATGATATTTAAGGAGAATAGTATAGTTACGTGATATTCGAGAAGTGTGCTAAGCTTGAAAGTAAGAAGTTGTAATGCCAAAGGCCTGGTAATTCTATCCTAATTCAGGAGTTATATGCCTATTTTCCAGACTGCAGAGTAGTGTCAATATGGTGATTTCTCAGTTGGATTTCTTGTGTAATCCATACCCAAGATGCATGGCTCCCTATTACTGCTAGAATTTCTTTAGAGAATTGTCCAGTTAAGTATGAGGGTGTAGTATAATTCAGTCTGTATGGCCAATAAATCAGTTTAGCAGTCAGATTCGCATGACTTATTTTCTCGTCTTTGCACTTATTCATGCTACTCGAAATCTCAGACATGCTACTATTCCAAGATAGAGTATACCAATAGTTAAGAGTATAGCCCAGTTCATGCATCATGCATTAAATTGAGATTTTAGATGTTCAGTTATGATTCAATTCGTAGGTCCCGTATGCATCGCCTCAGTTTTCGAGTATCTTAGTGAATTGAGCATTCATAAAGGGACATAGGGTACAAAGGGGGAGATACCCCATTCAGTTGCATGCATATATTGTTATTACAAGCTTCTCATAAGTTATTATTGTGTATATAGCAATATGTTTATACGTCAGTTCAGTCAGATATGTATGCATTAGAAATGCATGTTCAATAGAAAAGTTCAGCTTATCAGTGTATTCAGTCCTGCATTCATGAGAACAACTCGGTCACAGATCCATGCATCAGATATGCATGATTCATTATTAGAATTCAGCCTATGAGTAGCTTCAGTCGTGTGTTCCATGCCTCGGTTATACCTGTCCGGCATAAGCATTTAAAACATCAATAGTTCCGATCTTATAGTCATGTTTCCGATCACTGTATTCTTTCTTAGGGAACATATCATGTCCGCGTTATCCGATACCCTTAAGACTTAGACATTCTATCCATCATTCGGGGATGAATGATCCCAAGGGGGAGATAATGTAAAACCCCGTATTTTGGGCTAGAATAAAAACCATGACTCTGATGCGTTGATAATCACAAAGACTTAAATCCTATGTCAATTTGGCATATTTATGTAGTATGTGAATCCATTTGAGCATAAATTTAAACCATAAACTATATCAATCGATTAAGTTTTAGTGGACATTTTAATTTGTGTTAGTTTCCATCGACCATAACTCTCTATATATGTCAAATTAGAGAGCCTACTATGTGTCAAATAATAGGTCTTCGAGTTAACTTTCCAACAATATCAATTTTGCTAAAATTTGACACCCGAGCAAGAAGTTATGGCCTTTCAAAGTAGTATGCGTCGCCTAACCAATCGCACATGGCCACTGGAAAGCATATGCGATAGCATATGCGGCGCCTATGTAAATATAGGCGATATCATATGTGGCTCCTATGTAAATATATGTGATATCATATGGGCACATATCTTATGGTTTCAAGTGACTTAAACACTCCGTTTTTGGGGCAAAATGCTCCTTTTCCCACCCTTATTCAGCCATAAACACGAAATTCAGTCCCCAATTCTTAAAAATACATCCACATTCATCTAAAAATTCTTAACAACACTCCCAAGGGTTTCAAACTAAAAACCCAAATAAATCAAGATTTAACCGTGGGTTTTCAAAATTGATTAGAGATTCGGAATCCCTAATCCACAAGCTTCAAGAAGCACCCATTATTTTCTGAAATAGAGGTACGTGGGATTTTCCTAAATTCTCATGGGAATAGAAAAATCATGTTTTAGAATGGGGTTTTTGAATCTATGTATATATTCATGTATTAAATATTTTAACATCATTGTTTTGGTCTTTTGAGCTTCCCTAAAGTGATTTGAGAATATGAATGTATGAAACCATGTATTTAAGAATGAATTCTTGTTGAGAGCATGATTTTTGGTGAATTCCCTCTTATTATGAATTTTTTCAGATTTCTCATAGCATATGAATTGTTTTGCAATGCATCCTTGAAAAGAACTATATGAAATGATTGAACTCTTGTTATGATTTAAAGGTGGTTTTAAATCACTAAAGAGGGAATCTAGCATGAATGTTTAATGTTCATAATGCATGTAATGAAAGAGTGCATGGATTTTATAAAGGCACTAGACCACCATATGTTGATGAAGTTTTTGCATGATTTTGACTTGAGTTTTGAAACACGAAATCTTCTATATCAGTTGCATGTATTTGGTGGTCTAAATTATGATTTAAAATAAAGATTTATCTTAATGTATTATGGCTCTGAAATCATGACTTGCAAGTCTTGTTATGACGATACCAATTCAGACCAATTCTATATCAGACTCAGAATAATAGACATTTCAGACTATCATGATATTTGACATTCAAAATGTTGCATGTACAGAAAAGGTTAAAAATGGGCATACAGAGATGTTAGGTGGTTCCTGAAGAGGGCTTGAGTTCAAGCAACTCATTTCCTAAAACCGTGGTTTGCCAACCTACATATATTATTATACGCTGACTTAAGTGTTGTGTGGCGTATCAGATTCAGGAACTCCAACCCTTGCGGCATACTCGGGTTGGAGGCTTCCCCGCTGAGTCAATGGCGGATTCCATATCACCCGTGGAATATCAGACTTGTAGGGGATACCACCTAACTCAGAAGTAATACACAGATCAGAGTTTGAGATTTACAAACAGGTTACATGTTTTTAGAAGGTGCCCATGTGTTTTTCAGAAACTGTTTTATGCATAATGTTTGATGAACATTTGCTCTCACATATTATATATATATGTGTTCAATTACTCTATTTTGAATTGCTTCGCATGCCAGTACAATTGTGCTGACCCCCTCCCTTCCTCCCAGGTACTGAGGCATAGTCTAGGGGTCCAGATCCTCAGTAGAGTCTACAGACAGGGTTGTCTCAGAGTTCAGTTGGTGAGCTTTATTTTCTTCGGAAGGCCTAGTCATTTAGGTATTTATTTCAGTATGGCTTTTGGTCTGCTGGGGCCTTGTCCCAGTTATTCAGATAGTATGTCAGTAAAGATTTCGCAGACTATTGCAGATGTTTATTAAATATTGTTGGTCATGTTTTCAGGCCTTTAACTGTTTTAAATTGTTGACCATGTTTCCATATTATTGTGTCTATTCCGTATTTCTTTGATCATATGAATTATGTGCATGATTATCAGATAGACAGAGGGCGTTCCAGGCTTTTGGGTTTGGGAATGCTCATCACGGCCAGGGTCCCGGTTTGGGTCGTGACACCATAACAATCAATACTCTCTCTTTCAATGCCCAACAAACCTTCAAACACATCTCTCTTCCAATCTCCGCTTTGGAAGAATCTAAAGATCTCTCTGTCATCTCTCTTGTTGTATTAATAAGCACTCTTCAAGTAAAAGAGCAAATAAGAACCTACAAAAAAGAAAAAGTTGTTGAATATATTTTTTACGTGAACCATCAAAAAAGAAAAGTTGATTATCCACCTTACAAATATTGCAAAAAGAAAATACACTTGAAAAATTTTGCTGGTGGAAATCCGATGCATTATGTAGAAGTTGCAAACAAAAGGGTCATGCCAAAAAAGTATGCAAGTTCAAACACACCCAAGACTTCAAAAGAACTACTTGTGGAAGAAGAACATGAACATGAGAAAAAACAACTTTATTAGATTGTTGCAACAAAATCAAGAAAAAAATGCACTTTTCAAGAATAACTCAGTGTTCAAACTCAAGTTGGATACACCAACTTGAGTTTGAGGGGGAATGTTGAGATTTACCTTCCTTTTATTTTGTCATTTTCATTAATGGTAGAATATTTTTATTTTTTATTTTTTAGTCTAAGAATATTTTACATTATTTATTTCCTTTTAAGTCTAGGGTTTATTAATTAAAGAATATTTAGTCTTATAGCTATAAGGAAAATATCATATTTTCCTTATTTATTTTATTTAGTTTCTTGTAAATAGAGATGTACTCTTCGAAAAAGAATCAATCAAGAGTTTCATTCAGTTTCTGTTCAATTTTCTTTCTTGTCTCTTTCATTCCATAACAAAAATAGCCCATTATTTGATCGGCGGAGTCATTTCAAGGAAGGAAAAGAAAGAGGCTTTGTGGCTTGAAGCTCTCAATAATTTGAGTTCCTTTATTTTTAAGGATGAAGAGGAAGTGATGAAGGTTATACAATTAAGTTATGATCATTTGTCAGATCACCTAAAGCCATGCTTATTGTACCTTGCAAGTTATCCATAGGACGAAGTTATTTGGATCTCTTCGTTGAAAGATTTATGGAGTGATGAAGGACTTGTGGAACCAACTGATTTGAAGAGTGTGGAAGAAGTAACGGAGATTTATGTGGATGAGTTAATTTCTAGTAGCTTGGTAATTGTGAGAGGTGGTAACGAACAGAGTAGCCAAATTCATGATCTTTTTCATGATTTTTGTTCAATAAAAGGTAGAAAGGAAAAATTGTTTGATTTGACGAGCTCAATTGTTCGGTCTTCATCCTCTTCTTGAGATCTGATGCTGCGGCGACGGACCATTATTTATGATGAATTGATGAGGACATTCATTCAGATGATTCTTCCTTTTTCAGTTCAGAAAAGAGAAATCCTTGTGCTAAATACCTCCTCTCTTTGAAGATAGAATCTGGATATCTGTATAACTGGCATGTAAGACACTTGAGGCTTCTTAAAAGGTTGGAGGTGTGTGATATAGTTTTGCCAGATACTTTGCTGAAGGAAATAGGCATGCTTGTTCATTTGAGGATTTTAAGGATTGAGATAGAGGAAAAAGCTCTCCCTCCATCATTTTCAAACCTCTGCAATCTAGAAACTATGGTGGTGGATAACTGTGAATAAAACCTGGTATTATCCCCTACTATCTGGAAAAGATACGATATGTGGAGATCGAAACTACTTTCTTTGATTCGGATATTGACAAACCAACAAAGTTAGAGAACCTGACTACATTAATGCTTCTCAAGTTTTCCTGTTCGGTAGACTCGGAGAATATTTTCAAAAGGTTTCCCAATCTTCGAAACCTTGGATTCCGCATGGATTGTTCAGCAGCAGGGCAGATATATTCTCCAAGATTGGATGTCCTAAATAAACTTGAAAGTGTTTATATTTTCCAAGATGGATGTACTCATGTACATCAGTTTGATTTTTACTTCCCTTCGAGCTTGAAAGAAATTTATTTGGATGGCATCAATCTGACATCAGATGCACTGTCGGGAATTGGGAGATCACTACCCGACCTTCAAACGCTGCAACTATTACACACAAGCATCAAACGGGGGATGGAATGGAACATGGAACAAGTCGCCTTCCAGAATCTCAAATCTCTAGAAATGTATAAGGTGCCTTTTTCTGAATGGCAAATTACTGCAGATGAGTCCTTTCCCGTGCTCGAGCAATTAGAAATACGATATTGTACTGAGCTTAAAGAGAATCCATAGAGTTTTGGGGATATTGCTTCATTAAAGTTTATCTCAGTGGTTGGAAGCCGTCAGCTTATAAAGTCGGCACCCAAGATTAAGGAATATGTTGAAGAAATGACGGGAAAGACAAGCTTAAGGTAGAATTTTTTGAAAAAAATTTCTGGTGATACTTGTATTAATACAACAGAAATTTTTACATCCGTAGAATTTTTTCGTGCTCTTTCTTAATTTGTTTCTCAAATATGTATTATATGGGTATCCTAATTGGTTTCTAGATCAACTGAACAATGCTACCTTTTTTATTTTTTTTAGAATTGTTACAATTTCTAGATTATTTGAAAATAACTGAGTTTAAATTTTTCCAGATTTATTTAAATTAATAATAATAAAATCCTCAATATGAATAAGTGCAACCAAGGGGGGCTAAGACTTAACTTACCAATCCTAATGAGGTAACGAAACACCTATTAATTAACAAGCATGAAGAAAATAAGCGCTAGAGAAAACTAGTTATCTTATGATTTCAGAGAAGTTACCGCTAAAAGGATCAGTCAAGATAGGTGTTTATGATAACTTCAATATCTTCTTAACTTTCAACAATTATGATGATTTCAACGTAGTTCTTGAATTAGAAGGGTATCAAATTTGGTTGCAAAAGTGGACTCCAAATTTCAACCGGAGGAGGACATTCCTGTAGTTCTGGTATGGGTTTTACTCCCAGGTCTTCCATTCCATATGCATTACTGGCATTATGCCAAACAAATAACAGTTGTGGTTGGTAAACCTATAGATCTTGATCTGGCCACCAAAACAATGAATAGGCCAAGTATGGCCAAAGTGAGGGTTGAAATCGATCTTCTTTAGCCCCTAATTCACAAAATTTGGGTGGGTACAGAGGATGAAAATTTTCCATTGAAAGGCTTTTCACAAAAGATCGAGTACGAGAATATCCCCAAATATTGCACACACTGTAAGAAGCTTGGTCACTCTGTAATCAATTGTCATGTCTTGGAAAAGGAAAAGAAAACACAGAAAGGAAAGACACACAAGAGAAAGCTCAACATGGACTAGATCAAACTACTACGGAACAACCCAAGAGTATTACAAACAATCACGATGAGCCACAAAAAAAATCCAGATGAGCGTCAAGTAACTCGAAATAGGGGGAGAGATGCGTCGATTAACAATGCCCCCTCAAAAAGAAGCTTTAGAGGAAGGAGTGAACCCCCTAAAGGGACTTACCTGCCAGCTGGGAACATATTTGGGATTGATAAGCCTCATCCTACTTCATTAGCTGGATTTGACAACCAAGAGGGCATCACAAGAGTGAATGACGTCGAGGAAAATCAAGAACAAGCCAACAAACAAATTTTGACGCATGAAGTGCCAAAAGACAAATCCAATATTGCTACGTATGAAGGAGGAAAGGATCTTACAAAGGATAATAGCAACAATATCAATGATGAAACTGGAATACAAAAAGAGTCTACAGTTCCAGAACCAAATAACACGATAGCCATCAAATACAATCAGGAACTCCAAATAGACATTCTTGATAGTGATAGGGAAGAAGTGGCAAGTAAAAAAAGCAAGAATGTTAAAGTGTGTACCCTACTGATTTTATTGTTTTACTCTATTTGTTTCAACTAACGTGGTTCACTTATGAAGAGTAAATGAGAAGACAATATTTTTATGTGGAAAACACCCGGCTCAAGGTGTAAAAAACCACGACCTGTACCTCTACAGGATTTAACCCCAACTTTATTAAAACTCTTGAGCCTCAAAAATCAATAAATTGCAAGACTCTTGTAAACTAGGAATTAAACTCTAACTCCTATTTCTACAATAACCCAAATCTTCCCAAGATAAGTGTTCCCAAGTCTTCGAGTTCCCAAACTTGAAGATACAACTCCTAACTCAGTTTATATTTCACCGAGACCAGAATTAAGACTCATTACAACTCAAAGAACCAACCTATTACACAAAGTCTATGACTTTGTAACTAAAGGACCTGGTTCTTCTTCAAGATAGTGAATGAATTTTCTGATTGATGCTTTTCTTATTAGTGCGTGAGTAAAACTCTTTGAAACTATCTCTTGTAATTAATAAAACTCTTGATTGAGGCCTTCAAATGACGTGCTCTTGTTTCATCAAAAGGATTCTCAGGTAGTTTCACTCTTTGTTGCAGTCTATCTCCTTGTCTGAGTAGGACTCCTTTACTATATCTTCTTGTCTGGATAGAGCTCCTTTATTAACTTAATCTTCAAGTTTTGTGTTTATCTTCTTTCCAACTTCTTTATTACACATGACAAATGCTGAGTTTGCTTGCTTTTCAACTTTTATCTTTGAGTGATTTTATCATCAGCCTTGCTCAAACATTCACCTGTAAGGACCAACATGACTAACATGTTACATTCATAAGTCAATCATCAAAACTTTATTTTTCTAACAAACTCCCCCTTTTTGATGATGACAAACCATCACATATTTCACAGAATCATAGAACCATAGCTTTTCTCTTGAGTTCCTGACATACTCAATACAGAATTAAAACAAGGAAACTAGAATGAAACAGGTTAGTTATTTGAGTTATAAACATTGCACAATATATTCTTCCCCTTTTTGACATCATCGAAAAGTAATCACTCAGGTAAGCAAAAGATGTTTAATAATCCATGGCCACTAGGACTATCACTAAGACAATCAAAAGCTGGAGTAAATAACCATCATTCATTAGATATAAACAGGAGCAAAACACAAGTAGTAATGAAGTTCAGTATGTCCAATAGCAAGCTAACATCAACTAAAATAAAAAAAACTGATAAGATAAACAGGCCAACCACAAAAAAATACTACTAAGGTGCTAAGAAGTGAGCTAAGCTGAGGAAGAAGAGGAAGAAGGAATGAGATCAGTCAATTTGCACAAGATTTCAGCATTAGAAGATCTTTCACTCTCAAGGGCAAGTTGAAGATAAGTAATCTGAGCACGAAGTTGTAGATTTTTAGCCTGCACAACTTCCAATTCAGCAGTCTTGGCATTAAGAGCATTCCTTGAATGCTGCATAGGATTGTCAACACTCCTCATTGAAATGGGTAGCTCCATATGGTAGTCTGTAAAGACCACACTTGAACTGGTACCCTGAATTCCTTAAATATAGGGGTGAGCCAAAATTCATAAGGAAGAGCATGACCATTCACATCTGTAAGAAGAACCCTCTGCATGTGCTATAGAATAATCTAAGGTAAATAAATTTGCACTTCAGTATCAAGTAGCTCCATGGGAGTGAGATCAAGAAAATTGTCTACAGTCTTTTTTTCCTTTCTGGGTGTGATCATCTTGTGAACCACATCAAATTAGAGATGATAGAGTGGAGAAATCTCTTTCTTTAGGACCCTACGATGATTTACAAGCTGAGGATTTCCAGAAAACTTTCAAAAAATATTAAGGGCTAATACAATGTTATCAAGAGAAGGCCAGTTGACCTTGACATAGTGACCCCATCCCCCCAAAGGAATGTTTAGAATTCTTGCAATATCAGCAGCATAAAAACTAATTGTAACCCCCCTTCTAGTGGTAGAAAATATCTCCCTAATCACAACCCCATTTGTGTAGAATTCATAGATCTCAGCTTTGGCAAACTTTCTTTGTAAGCCACCTTGAAGAAATAACTGTGACCACCCCAAGGCCTCTAGTTTTGTCAATAAATCTTCCATATCAATACCCCCGAAACTACTAACAACACGTCCCCTAGTCAATTGATGCTTTTGAAAATGCAGAAGATGCTCTGTAGGAGAGTCAAGATTCGTAGTTTTTTCATCAAGTTCAAAATTAGGTTCTAACTCAGTAGAAGCATCAGGAAGTGACTCATATTCAGAGGAATCAGAGGGAATAGGTATTTTAACCTGTTTCTTTGAATGTGTGGAAGCCCTTTTTGCAGTGGACTTGGAAGAGGATGAAGTCTTTGAAGTGGGAGTGGATTTTGGATGACTCAAAGATGTACAAAAGGCAGTGGGTTTTGGAAGAGTCCGTTTCACTGTTTGCCTTTGTATACAGTATGAATTAGAATATCTTGAGAGGATGATGTAGGAGGAGGAGATGGAGGAGGAACAAGTGTATTCACATGCTTCCTTTTGCTAACTTGAAGGGCTTCAGTAAGGGATGCTTCTTCCTGTTGTTTCTTTTAATGAATGTGAGAAGTTCTAGGAGTGTTACAAGAAAGGAAGGGTCAACAAGATCATGGACCTCAACAACAATGATGGGGTAAGAAAGTTTTCTTTTTAATTTAGATCTTGACTTTCATGGGATCAAGTTAGCAATAGGAACATCATCAGGGTCGATGATTTAAAGAGGGATAGGAGCTGGGGGTGAGGGTTTAAAAAAGGATGAAGGATTTGAAGAAAATTGAGCAAAAGAATTTTTGAGAATTTTGAAGGCTGCAAATTAGATAGTTTAATTAGAATTGTAGGAGGAATGGGAGATAGTATATATATTAGCAGTGGGATAAAGAACAATGGCTGTAGAAGGAGAGGTAGTAGAGTTTGAAGATGGGAAGATGATGAGGATGCCATGGTAAGGAAGAAAAAATAATTGTTCTTGGTTGTGAGATGGATAGTGAGGTGAGAGAAAGAGAAATATCCATAAGAAGAGTATGAGAAGTTAAAGCGTAAAGGAGAGAGATTTGATGGGTGGCCAGATAATGATGAAGAGTTTCAGTGGTGATGGGATTGTGGTGGCAACTTTTTGAAATTTTTGGACTCTTGGGATTTGGTGGTTAAGAGAAATATAAAGAACCAAGAGGGCAAACCTATTTCTCCTTGGTCAATTTTAAGATAAGCTGATAATCATACCTGAACTCCTGAAAATTCTGAACAAAATTGCTTTAAGTGTTCCAACAACACTGTAAAATTAAATAAATGAAGATTAGATCACTCAACAGTTTGGAAGTAGGACACATAACTAAATGTGCAAGACTGGATTAATCAACAATAATTCAATAGCACATCAACTTTTCTAGTCAATCATTGGGGGAGATTTCTGCAATCATAATCATCCCCAAGGCTAACCTATTTTTTTTTAAAGTGTTTCGTTCTTAATGCTTTAGTGAATATATCATCAATTTATTCTTCAGTAGAATAGAACATGATTGGTATAAGACCCTTTTCAATTTTATCTCTGATAAAGTGATGTCTAATATCGATATGTTTAGTTCTTTTATGTTGAACAGGATTCTTAGCAATATTAATGGCACTTGTATTGTCACAGAAAATAGGAACACATCCAACATTCACACCAAAATCCATGAGTTGTTGTTTAATCCATAACAACTATGCACAACAAGATCCAACAGCAACATACTCAGCCTTAGCAGTAGACAGTGCTACTGAGTTTTGTTTCTTAGTGGACCAGGTAATTAAACATGATCCAAGGAAGTGTGCCATGCCTGTGGTGCTCTTTGTGTCCACCAAACATCCTACATAGTCAGCATCAAAATATCCCACCAAGTTAAAACTACTACCTTTTGGATACCATATGCCAATATCACTAGTTCTTTTGAGATATCTAAAGATTCTCTTCACATATTTTAAATGAGATTCTTTAGGATTTTCTTGAAACCTTGCACATAGTCCCACACTGAACAGAATATCAGGTCTTCTTGTTGTGAGATACAGTAATGATCCTATCATCCCACTATATAGCTTTTGCTCCACATTAGGACCTATTTCATCCAAATCAAGTTTTGTGGCAGTGGCTATTGGAGTGATGATCTCTTTTGCCTCTTCCATGGAAAATCTTTTGAAAAGTTTCTTGACATACTTCTATTGATGGATAATAGTTCCAGGTGCTGTTTGTTTAATTTGCAATCCTAGGAAGTAATTTAGCTCCCCCATCATACTCATCTCAAATTCACAACTCATGAGTTTGGCAAAGTCATGTGTCATGTTCATGTTTAGGGAGCCAAAAATAATGTCATCAACATACACCTCCACAACCAACAGATCTTTTCCATTAGTTTTTAAGGAAAGAGTGTTGTTAATTTTACCTCTAGTGTGACTATGCTCTAGAAGAAATTTTGACAATCTCTTATACCAAGCTCTTGGAGCTTGTTTCAGTGAATACAAAGCCTTGTTAAGCTTATACATATGATCAGGAAACTCCTTACTTTCAAAACTTGGAGGTTGTTTGACATACACTTCTTCCTTCAGAATTCCATTCGAAAAAGCACTCTTAACATCCATTTGATAGAGAATGAACTCCATATAAGCTGCAATAGCTACAAGAAGCCTTATTTCTTCAATTTTAGCAATAGGAGAAAATGTCTCATCAAAGTCTATGCCTTCTTCTTGATTATATCCTTGGACCATCAATTTTTACTTGTTCCTTGTAACCGTTCCATGTTCATCAACTTTATTTCTATACACCCACTTAGTTACAATTACTATTATATCTTTCAGAAGAGGAACTAAGTTCCACACTTTGCTTTTTTTAAATTGATTTAACTCTTCTTGCATGGCTATGATCCAATCAACATCAAGCAGTGCTTCAGTTACTATCTTTGGCTCAATTTCTGACAAGAATTCTTTGAAAGAACATATGATTCTCAATCCAGACCTTGTGGTGATCCCAGATGTGAGATCAGTGAGTACATTCTCAATAGGATGTGATCCTTGATACTTGTAACCTTGTGGCACCAATCTTAGTGAGCTACTAAGATCACTGTAATTGTTCTGAGTTGGGGTAGTTGGTGACTCAGTTCCCCTTGTCAATGTGCCTCCATAATCAATTCCCCTTGTCGAGGTAGCTCTATGTTTGGTAACTCTAGTGGATAGACCAGGTTGTGTAACCTGTTCCTCAGAATCACTCCCTTCCTGAAGATTAGTCTTAGCATAGGATTCATCAAAAACTACATGCACACTTTCTTCAGCACAATTTCTTCTGTTGTTTAGAACCCTATATACCTTACTATGATATGAATAACCTAAGAAGATTCCCTCATCACTTTTAGCATCAAATTTTCCCAATTAATCCCTTTCATATTATGAATGAAACATTTACAACCAAAAGTTCTAAAATGAGAAATATCTGGCTTTCTTCTTTTTAGTAATTCATAGGGAGTCTTTTCTTGAATAGAGCTGATCATGCATCTATTTATCATATATGCTACAGTACTAATTTCCTTAGCCCAAAGATTTTTAGCAAGATTTCCTGCAAGCATCATTATTCTAGCCATATCTTCCAAGATCCAATTTTTCCTTTCTACTACTCCATTTTTTTGAGGTGTTCTGGGAGCAGAGAAGTTGTGATCTATACTATGAGAAACAAATTTCTAAAAATTTGACATTTTCAAATTCTGTATCATGGTTAGATCTTATGGAAATTAGAGAAGTATCCAGTTTCTTTTCAAATTTCTTGATGAATAAAGTAAAGACATCAAAGGCATCTTCTTTGGAAGCTATAAACAATGTCAAGGTAAATCTAGAATAATCATCATCAATCACAAAAACATACCTTTTTCCACCTCTGCTTTGAAGTCTCATTAGTCTACACAGATCCATATGGATTAAGTCAAGGCACTTGGTTTTGCTGACATGGTTCTTTGATTTAAAAGAAGATTTTACCTACTTCCCCCTTACACAGGCACTACACAATTTTTCTTCCTTAAACTTGGTTTTAGGCAAACCCAGTACCATATCTTTGAAAGAAAGTATGTTTAATTGTTTTGGACTTGCATGTCCAAGTCTTCTATTCCAAAAGAGGGGAACATTTTCCATAGCACTTAGGCAGGTTAGTTTTGTTCCTGGCATTACCAATATGTCAGTTTTTTACACATTCCTGTATCTTCTTGCAGTGAGAACAATCTCCTTGGTGTCCATCCTCTTGACTTTGACTCATGCAGAAGTAAAAATAACTTTGTTACCTTTATCACACAGTTGTGATATGCTAAGTAGGTTATGCTTCAGTCCTTCCACAAGGTATACATCCTCAAATGCTCTTGATTCAGATGTGCCAATTTTTCCAACTCCAATAAAAGGAACTTTTTCTTATCACCATCCATGTTTCTTTAGCAAGAACTATCTAGGTACCAATGTTTTTTGCTTCCTTTCAACTTCTCCTGCAAGAAATCAATGGTTAGATTTAGGAACACAGACAAGCTTAGGTTCTATTTAATGAGTAAATGGATGAATTAAATTTCTTCTAGTCCATGCAGGCAACAGGTAATGTGACCTGTTTCTCTGGCCAATATTAGTTCCTTTTTTCTTGGTCTGAGAAAATTTATTTGCTAGGTTTTAACTGCTAGATTTGCTTTTGGCAGCCACAGGACATTCAGTGGTTAGATGTCCAAGATTACGCCAGATATAGCACAAGTCTTGAGGATCATTAAGACTTCTGTGAAAACCTAGACCTAGTTTTTCACAGTGATTTCTTTCACTCAACTTATGAACAATTCTTGAAGAATTTGTTCACCTATTTTCTCTTTCAAGATCAAGTTTCAGTTTAGTGACTTCTTGACTCAACTTATTCACCATGTTTGTTTCATCATTACACTTTTATTTGTACTTGACTAATTTAAGTTCAACATTTTCTTGTTCTTTACTCTTGACCTTTTTTCCTTTTTCTATGAGTGTCAATTTTAGGACTTCATACCTAAGATCATTGTTTGAAGAATCAAGTTGTTCAACCAGTTTCTTGAGAGTGTAGTTTTGTTCTTCAACAGTGGTTTTGTATGTTCCTAAATCAATGAGATCAAATTTGAGACTTGCAAGGCTGTTGAAAAACTCATCCCTATCAAAAGTTAATTCTTGGAAATCATCAATTAAGGCAATCATCAAGGAAACAAGTTTTGTTTTAGAAAATAAATGCAATTTTTTTTAAGTTCAAGCATACTTACCTCAGCATCATCATCTTCCTCCAAGTTTGACTCTCCAATAGCCATGAATGTTGTTTCATCAATTTCATCATATTCTGAATCAGATCCCCAAACGGCTACCATAGCATATTCTTTCTTCTCCTTCCTTTTTTTTTTCTTTCAATTCTCTTTCAGCCCTTTCCTTTCTCTATTCTATTTCCCGACAATCCCTGATCTGATGATCAGTCTTACCACACTTGTAGCATTTATTTGAATTGTCATTGGAACATTTCTTGCTACCTGTTCCCTTTTTCTTTTTGAAAAATTTTCTGAAGTTCTTAGTTATGAAGGCAACTTGTTCCTTGTCAAGTTTGATTTCTTCATCACTATATGAAGCCTTCAAAGACAAGATTTTCTCAAGGTCTGCTTGTTCTTTGGTTCCATTAATTTTCATTTCATAAGTCCTCAAATTTCCTACTAGCTCATCCAATGTCATATGTGTGAGGTCCTTTGCCTCCCTAATAGCGGTCACTTTAACATTCCATTTTGATTTAGGCAGTACCTTCAACACCTTTTCAACTTGTTCCTCAACAGATATCACTTTTTCCAAAGAAATCAACTCATTTGTCAAGGCAATAAGACTTGTCATTATTTCATGCAAGGATTCATTCTTCTTTATCTTAAAAGCTTCATAATCAGTAAAAAGAAGAGAAATTCTGAATTTCTTACCTGAGAGGTACCTTCATATGCATTAACCAGGGCATCCCAGATTTGCTTAGTAGTAGTATAGTTTGACACTCTATTGTACTTAGCTGGTCCTGGTCCACAGACTAAGATGTTCTTAGCCTTAGCATTTTTCTTTAATGCTACTAAGTCATCACCAGTAAATTCACTTCTTATCTTTTTGACCTGTTCACCATTTTCCAACTTCATTGGAATAGTAGGACCATCAGTGATCCTATCCCACAACTTATAGTCTTCTCCTTGAATAAACATTTCCATCCTGGCTTTCCACCAAATGAAGTGAGAACCATGAAAGAGTGGAGGTTTAGTGGTTGATTGACCTTCACTGTGACCAGTAGGAGGTGAGGAATTCATCATAATGATCTTTCTTAGGAATTAATCATATTTAAGACAACCACATTCTGATACCAGTCGTTAAAGTGCGTACCCTACTAATTTTATTGTTTTACTCTATTTGTTTCCTATCAGTGAAACAAGTAAACAAACGTGGTTCACTTATGAAGAGTAAATGAGAAGACAATATTTTTATGTGGGAAACACCCGGCTCAAGACATGTGTCAAAAAACACGACTTGTACCTCTACAAGATTTAACCCCAACCTCACTAAAACTCTTAATCCTCAACAAATTACAAGACTCTTGTAAACTAGGAATTAAACTCTAACTCCTATTTCTACAATAACAAAAATCTTCCAAAAATAAGTGTTCCCAAGTCTTCGAGTTCCATAACTTGAAGACATAACTCCTAACTCAGTTTATATTTCACTGAGACTAGAATTAACACTCATTACAAATCAAAGAGCCAACCTATTACACAAAGTCTACAACTTTCTAACTAAAGGAACAGGTTGTTCTTCAAGCTAGTGAACGAATTTGTTGATTGATATTTTTCTTGCTAGTACGTGAGTAAAACGCTTTGAAACTGTCTCTTGTATTTTAGCCAACTCCCGATTGAGTCCTTCAGGTGATGTGCTCTTGTTTCTTCAATAGGACTCTCAGGTAGTTTGACTCCTTGTTGCAGTCTATCTCCTGGGTAGGACTCATTTACTGTATCTCCTTGTCTGGATAGAACTACTTTATTAACTTAATCTTCAAGTGTTGTGTTTATCTTCTTTCCAACTTCTTTATGCTAGTGACAAATGCTGAGTTAGCTTGCTTTCCAACATTTGTCTTCTAAGTGATTTTATCACCAGCCTTTCTCAAACATTCACCTGTAAGGACCAACATGACTAACATGTTTCATTGATAAGTCAATCATCAAAACTTCATTGCTTTAACAAAGAAAAAGTTATTTAGGAAAGTTGGTTCTCGTGGAATGGCTCAAGAAACTGGGAAAATAAGTGATGAAGCAATTACTGCTATCACGCAAAACAACTTTGATGAGCTAATGGAGGAAGAAGAAGAACAATTGGATAGCACAAGTAATTCCAAGCAAAAAGGTAACAACAAAAATGAAAATGATACAGATGATGAAGGCTCAGAAACCCAAGATGAATGGGCCGACAGAACCTCGTCTGAAGAAGACACTTTTGAAGTCTTCTGAAGAGGAAGGAGATGTGCCAGATGAAGAGAAATTATGCATAAATATCTCAAGTAAAGATACTAATGAGATGGTGAAGGATAAAGGAAAGCAAGCAATATTAAGGAAAACTCGTAAAAGCAAAAGTGAGCAGGATGTCACGTGTATTCATAATACAAGGA
>NC_061115.1:214679812-214683307 GCF_002878395.1 Capsicum annuum | reverse complement strand
ATATATATATATATATATATATATATTGATATTTCTTAATAAAATTCTTGACTCTGTCATTGATACTAACGATGTATTTAACTTCAATATTATTTTTCTCGTTAATGCATCCTAGCTATAAGATTTTAAATATTGAAAACAACAAAATTAAATTCTCAATTCGACGAAAAACCTCCAACTTGTTTTGAAGGTTAATTGCTTAGAAGTTGGAAAATGAAAGTTGGGACAAAAGTAGCAAAAAAATAATAAAAAAGGAAAGGGGTGGGGAGGTGGAACCAAAATTTTAATTCAAAATTCTAAGAAGCCAACATATGAAGAAGTCATATGGAATTTAACATCTACTATATAAACATACAAAAAATAATTTTAATAATATATCAATGGTGTAATTTTTCATTGAAGGGATTCGGATGAACCCCTCGGCCCTAGGGGCGGAGCCACCTTTAGCTTTGGGGGTTCATCAAAACTCCCTTCGACAGAAAATTATACAATTTATATATGATTTAAATTATTTTATGTATATATAGATGACTTTGAATTTTCTTCGATTAATTCGTATGTTTATTTTTGAATCCCTTAGTGAATATTCTGAATCCACCACTGCGCTCGATCCTACTTGATTGTGGGTGGATGGGGGTTGGGGTGAGGAGGGGGTGGTGGTGGTGGTGAGGTGATATCATGTGCCAACCAAGCCCAAAAAAGTTGCCCCCCCACGTGAATACTAACTACCAGTTTGTTATAAAAGTTTCTTCTTATAAATAGCCAAACCCCATGCAAACTATAAGTGCACTACAACACACCTCATTTTATCTTCATCACTATATATAACCAGCTAGTTGCTATTTCTTTTTCATATACATAAAACCTTAGTATAAAAAAAAATCCACCATTTTTTCGGCGAAAATGGTGACCGTGGAGGAGGTTCGAAGGGAACAACGCGCAAAGGGACCAGCCACCATCATGGCCATTGGCACGGCGACTCCTTCAAACTGTGTTGATCAAGCCACCTATCCTGATTATTACTTTCGAATCACTAATAGCGAACATATGACTGAGCTTAAGGAAAAATTTCAACGCATGTGTAAGATACATAATTATTATACTATCAATTAGCATCATATAGTATTATAACCTATGCAGTTTTGAGGATTATATGTGTTTCTAAATAATTAAATACATGTTCCTAAATTGTGTCCCATGTGATATGCTTTTTGATGCTGACTTAACTCCTATAGTACATTCCTTAATTAATACTAATATTGTTGATATTCCTTAATATTGATCTTAAACAGTTTAAAATTAATTATACTCATAACTCATATTTGTTTGACTTTGTTTTTTTCATTCATTTATATATCTAGTAATCCTCTATGTAAGGGTGTGATTTGGTAGAGAGGAAAAAAAAACATTTCTTTCATATTCGATTGACCAAAATTTGAATAAAATATTTTCTCGAAGAAAACAAATTCTTTAAAAATCAGGAAAATTACTTTTCTAGTGGAAACAGGAAAACAAGTTTCACCGATGGTATTTCACATTGATTGTATATAAATATTTTGTACTTACCTACTAAACACAAAAAGATGAAAAAAAGTTTCAACTTATTTTCCTGAAAAATATTTTTCAACATAACATTTACCATAGAAAGTATTTTCCTTCGTAGTGAACACATCCAAGATGTTTTTTTCCTTCATTTATGAAACCTCAAATATAAATAAAGTGGTAGTACATGTTTATTTTTACATCCTTGTTGGCAATAAACTGATTAAAAGTTTCTGAATTGTCTAAAGAAGTTTTTATTTTTCCTTTTTCCTTTATAAATTTTTGTGTTATGAAGTTTTATATATAGTTCTTGAGTGAGACAAGGATATTAAGGAACCTACGCTTTTTCTTTAGTTCAAATTGTTGATCTTACTTAATAGGATTTTTACCATAATTAACATTTTGAAACTTATTGTTTCTTTAATTAATGTTTTCCATTTAATGCAGGTGATAAATCAATGATTAAGAAGAGGTATATGCATTTAACAGAAGAAATTCTTAAAGAAAATCCTAATATTTGTGAATATATGGCTCCTTCTCTTGATGCTAGGCAAGATATAGTGGTGGTTGAAATTCCAAAACTTGGCAAAGAAGCAGCCAAAAAGGCTATTAAAGAATGGGGCCAGCCCAAATCGAAGATTACCCATTTGGTGTTTTGCACTACTAGTGGTGTGGACATGCCCGGGGCTGACTACCAGCTCACTAAGCTTCTTGGGCTTCGACCCTCAGTCAAACGACTCATGATGTACCAACAAGGTTGCTTTGCTGGTGGAACCGTTATCCGACTAGCAAAAGACTTGGCTGAAAACAACAAGGGAGCTCGAGTCCTTGTTGTTTGCTCTGAAATAACTGCAGTTACTTTCCGTGGCCCAAGTGATACACACTTAGATAGTATGGTTGGACAAGCACTCTTTGGTGATGGGGCAGCCGCACTCATTGTAGGTTCAGATCCATTACCAGAGGTTGAAAGGCCTTTGTTTGAGCTTGTTTCTGCGGCCCAAACTCTTCTCCCTGATAGCGAAGGCGCTATAGATGGTCACCTTCGTGAAGTTGGGCTAACATTTCACTTACTCAAAGATGTTCCTGGATTGATCTCAAAGAATATCGAGAAGAGTTTGATAGAAGCATTCCAACCATTGGGGATTTCTGATTGGAACTCTATCTTCTGGATCGCTCACCCTGGCGGGCCAGCAATCCTCGACCAAGTTGAATTAAAGTTGGGCCTAAAGCTCGAAAAACTTCGAGCTACTAGGCAAGTCTTGAGTGACTATGGAAACATGTCTAGTGCTTGTGTTCTATTCATTTTGGATGAAATGAGAAAGGCCTCAGCCAAAGAAGGACTTAATACTACTGGTGAAGGCCTTGATTGGGGTGTGCTTTTCGGATTTGGGCCTGGGCTTACAGTTGAGACTGTTGTACTCCATAGTGTCTCTACTAATCTCGAGCACCCTAGGGTGCAAGAGAAAGAGTTCGAATAAACTGGGTGACTAAATTGATTATCTTTGTAATCTTAAATACCTTTTATTTGCTATGTTATATCATGCATTTGCTTTGTTTTTAAGTGCACTTTGCAAATAATGTTATTTGTAATGCATATTATGTGTAAAGAAGTCCATTCCTCCTCCTTTCTACATTTAAATGTTTTGTTTTAATCAAACTTTTTAAGTAACATTTTGAAATTAAATTTTGAGCAATGAATATTTGAAGTGATAAATATTTTTAGTACTCAAGGAAGGAAGAAAATACCCTTCTATACATCATCAACAAATGAACATCTAGAAAGGGAGCAAAAATTGTCTAAAATGTAGCTCAAAGATAAGTTGTTTAATAAAGGAGGACAAATGGTACCTCTAACCGGTTGTTTCGTGTGAGGTATAAGGATGTGTGTAATGAAATTTTATTCATAATAAATTCAAATTATATTAAACTAGTATACATATTCGCACGATGCGC
>NC_061115.1:214649313-214679712 GCF_002878395.1 Capsicum annuum | reverse complement strand
CCCCCCCCCCCCCCCCCCCCCCCGGCCAATTTTACCTATAAATAGAGGCTGAGGGATAGGGGTCAAGAGAGGAATTTTTGGGAAAGAATGGGGGGTTTTGGAGGAGCGTGTCTCTAACCTCACGCAACCAAAAATTCCCGCAAAATAGAGTTAAACTCCAGTGGTGAAAATCCACCGTCCCTATTCGCTGCCCGAAATAAGGTAAACCACTCGCCTAATTCGTTTCCTTTTTAATTTGCGCCTTGCATTTCGAAACTATTATTTTCATCTCATGTCAAAATTGGACTTGTTTGAATTCTATTTAGTGTTCTGCAATTGCTTCGTCTTTTCTTTTGCTCCTTTTTGCCTCAATATGTCAAGCAACATAATGAAAAATGGATTCGTCGTTTTTTTTTTTTTTTTTTTTAAATCTAATTATGGTAGAGATTTGGAGTCGAACTTGAAGCCGTTGTTATCAATTGAATTAAGTCTTGCTTACATTTTCTCCCTGAAATCTGAATATAGTCGATTCGTTACAAATGGTTTGTTCTTGTATATGAACAGAATTTGAAAATAAAAAAATAAATATCTGACGATGTATGTGTATGGTTTTAATTTTGTTTGAAAGTCATTAAGAGCGCATTTGGATAAGCTGAAATAAAACGGCTGAAAAAAAGTGCTTTTGAAAGCGCTTAACTTATTTTAAAAATAAACAGTTAAGTGTTTGGATAAAAGTGCTGAAACTTAAAAAAAAGTTAAATAATGCTTTTAAGCACTTTTTTTTTGTTAAAATGACTAAAATACTCTTATAATTGTTAATAATATATAGAGTTAATTATTATTAATTTTTATTGCTAAAATGATTCAAATTAAAATAAATATATATTTTAATATATACATATATACATATATATATTAAAAAAATATTTTCATGAATGACTATTAATTTGTGCGCTAAATTTTATTTTTTTTAAGAGTTTAAAGTGTTGAATGTTTGTGTTTGAAAAGTATAATTATATATTAAAAGATTATTTATTTTTTCATGGTTTCGTATCATTAATTTATTTTTTTTATTCAAAGCGGGGCTAATCAGCCCATTTATTTATTTGAAAGAGAAAATAAGATTGTTGATTAAGGGTAAAATTGGAATAACATATAATTGTAAGGGATAAAATAGTAATTTATATAGTCAACTTAAAATTTCAAAAAAATAAGCATTTGCTTGGCTGCTTCTTGATTTTGGCTTAAAAAAAAATCAAAATCATTTTATTTTAAGCAACTTAAAACTTTACCAAACACCATTATAAGCAAAAAAGTACTTATAAATTATTTTGACCAACTTATAAGCACACCCAAACACCCTCTAAATAGGTTTGTTGTTTACTTCTCTACTTTGTTATTTCTGCTAGAATGTATACATATTTGTCTAAAATAGTGATGGTTTAATAATCATTGTGTTTGTCTGTAGCATTTCCCTCCGTTTTGCTCCTTTTATGTAGCCTGTTTGACATGAAGGAGACAAATAAATATTTTTTGTGAGTTTACTGAACGTTATTATCCGTTTCGTTTTCGTTGATCCTCTTATTAAAAATATTGAGAATTTTATTATTTTCTTCCAATACTATCTTTGACACTAAATAACTAATCAATGTGTATTTATTCAAATTTATATTTTTAAAGTATAATTAATAAGACTAATTTAGTAAAATAAACTCCCTAATTAATTTTTTTTTAATGAATATGCCAAGTCCATAGGAGCCAATTAATATAAAACGGAAGGAATATTTATTAATGGTTCATTCTTTACGTAGGATAGTTTTTGTTTGTTTGTTAGCCCGTAAGGCGTTGGCATTGTCTAAAATAGTATTTTTGTAGCTTATGATTCATTTTTGTTTGTGTGTACTAACACTTTAAATTAATTAATCTAAATAAATTTTTCAAAGTGTTGTCATTTTTAGTTTATCTTAATTTTTTTTATTTAAGCCATAATTTCTTTTTCCACCTAATATATTTAGTATAAAAATGGATTAAATTAGTTCATTCAATTTTTTTCTTAAAGTAAGTCTTGAAAAGACTCAAGTATTTTATTCCAAAATATCATTTGTTATGTTCATATAACTAATAGTCTATTGAGATTAAAGTAACTTTCTTCAAAATTCAAGAAACTAAAATTTCTTATAAATTTTAACTTTTCATGATTAATAAGATACTTTTAATCTAATACTCTCTTAACGTTTTTTCTCAAAAGTATTATCTATAACCTAATTGACTCTTTTTATATAATAATCAATAATAAGAAAATAATTCAAAAATCTTATTCTTTTACGAAATCAAAATCTATTTTCATTTTAAGTTCGAAAAACTACAACTTAGCTTAATTCAAGAGAAATGTTTTCCCTCAGAATAAATAAATATCTTTTTAAATGATTGAACAAATAATTTTAATATTTTCTATAAAATCAAGTCTTTACAAAAATTAGCCACTTTAATTAGTAAGTTAGTTGTTTTTGGTAAACTGTTTTAAAGGAACGCTCCTAAGTGCCTTAAAAACTTTCTTAAGGCGTTAATTGAACCCTTACCCAGTTTTTCTAGTTTTAAAGGTTTATTTTTGTTTTTGGACCTTTGAAGCTCTTTGAAATTTTTTCTTGATTTTTTCTATAAAAATCAAGTGACGACTCTGTGAATTTTCTTAGAATTATTTCAAAACTTTCTTAAATTTTTTGAAAGAGTTTTAAAGAAGGTCAAAGTCATTTTCTTAAAATAAAAATTCGAAAAGGGATAAAACACTAATATATTATTGTTGTCATTGTATTTAAATTTCAAATACATTTTTTTTTAACAACTATAAAAAGGTGAAATAAATTTATATTTTAATGAATATAACTTCATTTAATTTTATGAAAATAATTTTTCTTTTTTTTTGAAAACAAGTTAAATTAAGAAGTGAAGGGTGTTCTTAGTTAAGCAGCATACTAAGAGGAAGTAATGAAAGTTGTGGTAAAAACAATGAGGATGTATTTGGTCAAAGACTCGTTATTTTGGGTAATCCAAATCAAGAAAGAGAAGTAGGAGTACTTATGTGCAAATTGGACAAATTGTTTTCCTTTATTTTTGTTGTGAGAGAGAGCCAAACTATAAATATAAAGAGCCGTCTGCTTCAATTCCTCAAATCCCAAAACCCTAGAGCTAGCTAGAAGAGTATTGATTCTTCAATGGCGGCAAAGCAGATATCGGGGCGATCATTTAAGTTCTATGTCCACGGTTACAGTAATAATAGTATTAGGGATATTTGGTATTGTATTGATTTAGATTCGTTGCCGGAGAGGGATGAAGAGCTTTTACTACCTGTATTTGGAATGAGGAAGTTAAGAGGTGGGGGCCCTACGACATCTACTGGGCTGGCGGATTGAACGATAGGGGAGATGAAACATTCCCCCCTATGGTATATTTGTGTCGGCACAACATCTACACAAGCACCGACCCCTATTTCGTCGATGTTGTTCCTAATCGCAAGAAACGTCTGGTGTTTTTGCGTCCCAATCTCATCACTCTCGATGGGAATAGGATACTTGTTTTGGGCTTCAGGGATTACGAGGACGAGGACTTTCATTACCTCAATACTGGAATCTGGCATGGCTACGCTTTCAATCTCCGGAATTTCATTGATGACTTTATCGGTTTTCACAGAGCTCTCCTCAGGGACGAGGAAGGCAAAGTAAAACAAGTTGTATTTAACTCGTTTCACACGGGCATGTTTCTATTTTACAATGTGTCTGATGATACGTTCAGCCTTGAAAATCATCCCCAGTTTGTCCTCATTGATGGTCAGCTATGTGACGGTATTTCCAGTATTGATATATTGTGTGATGTGGCTATGAATGTACCTGCGGTGATAATGGACTCAACACTGAACTCTCTGCTTGTATGGATGCGATTTTATCCATAAAAGATGGCTTCAGTCTCCACGTCTTAAGAAAGAGCAGTTATGGGAATTTCCTGGTAAACCTCTTGCATACCCTTTCTTGGTTGATGTGTATAATGGAAAAGAACTTTTGCTGCTACTTCAGACACCTTGTTCAAACCTGGGAATTGCATTCCTTGCTGTTTCTAAGCAGGAAAAATCTTTTGATGTTAGCGTGATGTCACGCCACACTTTATCCGTTGATCCTAGTTTCCTTCCCCGGGATGGGATTGCAATGTGAGTTCACTCTTATCATTTTATTCATTAACTAATTAATTGTTCAATTGGTTGTTACTTTATATCTTTGCAAAATTAATCCTTGTTCTATTTTTTGTGAGATATGCAACAAACTTGTTGATACTAGCTCCATAATTTTATTTAGCTTTCTTAATCAACTATAGGTTTTCAAAATTAAATTTATTTGCGTTCTAGTTTTTAGTGCATTCATTCCTAGTCCTTGGTTACCAACTCGGAGGAAGTTGTTATGTATAGAACTCAGCGTTCCTTTAAGCAAGAGGTGATAGTGCAGTTGAAGAAATTATTCTCGAAATGCTCATAACTGCTCAACAACATACCCAGTGTAGAGTGGTTGTTTTGGAAGAGTAGAGTGGACGCCGTTCATACCACTACCTCACCTCTGAGGTAGAGAGGTTGTTTTCGACAGTTCCCGACTCAAGACTAAATATAGTCCAGAAAAAGACTTAAAAGAGGTACAAGATACAATGAGGCATTGCAAAACAACATGTAGAAACAAAGCAATACAATAATACATCCAGTGTATTCGCACATAGTGGGGTCTGGGGAGGGTAAAATGTACGCAGTCCATACCTCTACCTCCAAAGAAGTGGATAGGTTGTTTCCGATAAACCCCTGGCTCATGAATTTAGTAACAAAGCAATACCACCACAAAAAAATTCTACAAACGACCTACCCAAAACAACATATGTCAAGTAGAACCCAAGAACAAAAAAAAAAACTACAAGCGTAACACATGACTATTAATAGGACAACACTCCTACCTACCAGCATAAATGCAGTCTACCTCCTAACATTTTACCCTAATTCGTGATCACCACACCTTCCTATCTGAGGTCATCTCCTCGATAAGCTGCAATCGCTTTGTAACCGGTCTAATCACCTTTACCTAGGATATCTTTGGTTTACGTCTACCTCTATGGAATCCACCCATAGCCAACTGGGACAATTGTGCATCTCCTCATCACATGCCCGAACCATCTCAACCTCGCTTCCCGCATCTTGTGTTCCACCGAAGTCACCCCAATCTTATTTCGAATATCCTCATTTCTAGTCCTATCTCGTCTAAGTCAACCCACACATCCATCACAACATCTTCGCCTTCACCACTTTTATCCTTTGGATGTGAGAATTTTGAATTGTCCAACACTCTATTCCTATAACATAGCTGGTCTGACAACCACTTTGTAAAACATGTCCTTAAGTTTAGGAAACACCTTCTTATCAC
Organism: Capsicum annuum; assembly: GCF_002878395.1. Taxonomy (NCBI): domain Eukaryota; kingdom Viridiplantae; phylum Streptophyta; class Magnoliopsida; order Solanales; family Solanaceae; genus Capsicum; species Capsicum annuum. The sequence continues at coordinate 214,674,289 of NC_061115.1, read as the reverse complement.
ACAAGACTCCATTTCATCCATAACATGGGGAGTGACATCCTCGTCGATATCTCCATTTCTCTGGATAATAGATCCAATTGTTTTAAACTACCTCTCTTTTGAATGACCTGAGTATCAAGTCTCACCTCCACGTTGACCTCCTGCATCACCTCCCTCGCTAAAGTTGCACTCCAAAAATTCGGTCATGGTCCTACTGAACATAAACCCTTTAGACTCTAGAGTTTGTCTCCAACTTCCACAACTTATCATTAACTCCTTCACAAGTTTCGTCAATCGAAGTCATCCACAAATAACATACACAATGACACCTCACATTGAGTTTGCTGCACTTGTCGATAAAGGGGTCCTATTAACCCCTGAACTAATTAAAGGTGGAATTTCACCCCCTTAGTGCGTATATGGCACATAAGTGGCACAACACACTGAAGTGTTACGTAGGCACACGTGTGTGCCACATAACATAGGCACAAGGGGGTGAAAATTCCACTTTTAATTAGTTCAAGGGGGGTAATAGGACCCCTTTAAGTTGAGGTGTGGCATAACCCTTTTGAGTATAGTCCAGGGATAATTGGGTATTTTCTCAAAAAATTATAGACTTACTAAAATAAAAAATTCATATAAAATGCAAAAGAAAAAGAAAACATAAAGAGAACACATAAAAAAAAAATTAATGCAACAATATTCTTATGATATTAACCATTTAAAAAGAAAAAAAATATAAAATTAATGCATAATTCTTTGATTTCGGGTCGATGTTCGACATCTTCTCCCACAAATACAAAAAAAAATAGCTCCGAAAAAGATGAAAAAAAAGATAATCATATGTTTTGGTCAAAGAAAGGTGTCATATCACATTGTTTCTAGCTTTATGATCATCATGCATAGTACATTGTTTCTAGCTTTATGATCATCATGCATAGTGATTTTTAATGGAGTAAAAGCTAAAGAAAAGAAGGAAAAAAGATAGCTACGCCAACAAATTCATAAATTATTATTTTAAACATTAAAAAAATTATAGACTTACTAAAATAAAAAATTCACATAAAATGCAAAAGAAAAAGAAAACATATGAAAAAAAATTAATGCAACAATATTCTTATGATATTAACCATTTAAAAAGAAAAAAAATATAAAATTAATGCATAGTTTTTTGAGTTCATGTCGATATTCGACATCTTCTCCCACAAGCCGACTTACACTACAGAGGCAGTTATTAAAAAAAAAAATTATGTGTCATAAATCGATGCTTCTTGTGGTTGCAAGTTAGCATGCATCTCCCATACATCAATTGATTGTTGTCTTTGTTGACAGTATATAGTTTATAAGGTCTTGTGCTCACAAACACAAGGTACATGCTATAAAGTGTTTCGAAATGAATCTTCACACTCTTATGTAGCATCTTTTTACGGTATAATTGAGAAGAAAAGTAAAGAAATATTTCAAATTTGTTGATATCTTTTCATGTCCCATATATATAAAATTGGAAAATGAAACATATTTCTATCTAAGATTACCAAGATCTTATCCATAGCCTAATTTTAGAAAGGACAAAAAAAAAGGGAAGCTATTATCAATTTAATAAACTTAGATCAATAAATATTTTCTTCAATTTTCTTAATTTCACTCTATTATACTCCTAATATTCTAAGATATTATGAAAACGTAAATTACTTGTTCAATAACTCAATCTTCAAAATCTTCTAACAAAAACCTCTCTCTGCCCCTTCCTTTGAGTTAGATTATTAAACTATCTGATTAAGATATTAAAAAGAGATAGAAAATGTTTCAAGATTTTATGAATAAATCAATTTTTCTTTTTACGAACTTAACAACACACCAAAAAGAAAAAAATTACTTTCATTAGAATTGCTTGAGAGAGAGGAGAGCCAACTTTTATGATCAACTTGAAATTGCTTATGAGAATTACACAAGTGTTGAGCATAAATTTATAAAAAAAATAATACTAGAAGCAAATTATAATCTCAATTCTTCATGGAAGATTTATAATTCTAAAAGTAATCCTTATTCTCCTTTGATTTAGGTCATTCAATTATTCAATCACAATATAAAAGAATTTTTTATTAAGATTTTATGCGTGTAATAAGTTCTTCTTACAAAATTTAAACAAAAAACATGAAAAAAGAATATATTTATTTACCTTAAGAATTTCTTGTGAGAATCACAAAATTTTGAAGCATTGCTAACAAAAACACTCTCTGAAATGTCAGTTCATTTGAAAAGAAAGTAACATTAAAGATGGGAATGGCCAATGTCAATAATAGTGAACCATACATAATACTTAGCTGCCAACGTTTAATTCACATTAATTTATTAAATGCGACAGTTTCAGGTTTTAGCAAATGAAATGATTTTAATTTTTTTATAGCACATTACATAATATAAAAAATAAGAAAAAGTCCAAAAAAATGAGAGAAAAGATAAATAAGAATCCTAACTAATGAGAGGTGTCACATAGGCATAGCTATAACTCTCTTTTATATATACTAGTCTTAGTATACGTGTTTCACGCGTGTAATTTGCTTCAATGAGTTTAATTTTATAAAATCACTTCAATGTATGTCTTTCGACAAGAAATAATTTGTGTTTGACTAACAAATTTAAAGACAGAGCAACTATTAGTATTTTACTAACTATCAGTATTTGATTACAACAACAACAACAAACCCAGTGTATTCTCACATAGTGAGGTCTGGGGAGGGTAAGATGTACGTCCATACCTCTACTTCTAAAGAAGTAAAAAGACTGTTTTCGATAGACCCTCGGCTCGAGACATGGAATACTAAACAAATTCATAGTAAAACATGGAACAAGATGGCATAACATAAATACGACACCCACAAGTAATAGAAAACAGAGAAAAGTAAACAGATTCGTAATAAAGCATGAAACAAAGTATCATAATACCCCCACCAAGTAATTCCCTACACTAGCGACCCAAACTGACCCTAACCTTCTGCCCTAATTCGCTTCCTCCAGATCTTCCTATCTAGTGACATGTCCTCAGTGAGCTGTAACTGCTCCATGTCCAGCCTAATCATCTCTCCCCAGTGCTTCTTCGGCCTACCCCTACCCCACCTAAAACCATCCAAAGATAGCCTCTCACACCTACTATCCGGGGCATCTATGCCCCTCCTCATCACGTGTCCGAACCATCTCAATCGGACTTCCCGCATCTTATTCTCCACTGGAGTCACGCCAACCTTCTCCCTGATAGTCTCATTCCGAACTTTATCCCCCCTAGTCAGCCCACACATCCAACGCAACATCCGCATTTCCGCCACCTTCATTTTTTGAATGTGGGAGTTGTTAACTGGCCAACACTCCGCTCCATACAACATGGACGGACGGACTCCCACCTTGTAGAATTTGTCTTTAAGCTTGGGCGGCACCTTCTTAGCACACAGCACCCCCGAAGAGAGCTTCCACTTCATCCATCCCGCCCTAATACGGTGCGAGACATCCTCGTTAATCTCACCGTTACCCTGAATCACGGACCTGAGATTCTTGAAACTATCCCTCTTACATACCACCTGTGATTCCAACTTCACTACCACCTCATTCTCCAGCCTCACGTCATTAAACTTGCATTCCAAATACTCTGTCTTGCTCCTACTCAACCTGAACCCTTTAGACTCAAGAGTTTGTCTCCACACCTCTAATTTATCATTTACACCCCCTCGCGTCTCATCAATCAAAACTACATCATCTGCAAAAAGCATACACCAAGGCACCTCTCCTTGAATACGCCAAAGCAAACAAAGGACTAAGAGTAGATCCCTGATGTAATCCTGTCAAGACAGTGAAATAATCTGAGTCTCCTTCCACCGTCCTCACCTGAGTTTTAGCTCCATCATACATGTCCTTACATTTTTAAAATTGCTTTTAAATGTATTTTTCTCAAAAATACTTTTAAAACAAAATTACTTTTTTTAGGTTCTGAAATAGTAGAAGTTAAAACTCGTTTTGTTTGTTAGATTTATTTTCATTCAATCTCTCATCCTTGGACCTATGGTATTTCCAAATATATACTTAATTTAATGCGTATGTAACCACAAAGTTTTTCATGTCACTTAATCTAGGACTATATGATCAATTGATTTTTTATTTAGATCATTTTTATTATTTAAATTAATTATTTAATGTGTACTTTAACGTAGATTGCAAATTCATGTAAATGGTGAATATGATTAATTGAGTAGCAACTTAAAAATGTGAACTCAAACTGATAGGAAATGTTTTCTAACGTGCAAAAAAATAAAAATAAAAAATTGACCTCATAATCCTTTCCACGAGGTATTAACATACGTTATAATTTAATACATGTCCACACCCACATAAGAAAATTTTCAATCGTTCTATTAACTAAGCACAAATAAATATAAATATTTTTATTCATAAGAAAATAAATCTGAAAATCACAAAATTGAAGATCCATTAATAAAAATTATAGCTCTAACTCATAAAGTTTTATAAGCAAAAATATACTCGTAAACCTAGAAAATATTTAAAGTTGAAATTAAAATAATATGACGTTATGCGAAATTTACATTACAAACATTCACAAAATAAGATTACAAGAAAATTATAATAAAAACAACATAATATTTAATATGCTTTAGTAAAATGACCTACATATTGAAAAACTAATATTACAAATACAAACCTAGAGTGAATAAATCTCTCCAAAATAAAATTCTTTACTTATGGATGTTATTGTATTATTTGTAGGAAGAAAAGATCCTCAATTTATAGAAGTCCAAAAGGACTAATCAAATATGGAAGAAATATTTTCAAGAAAAAAAATTATTTTACATCAAAAAAAACTTTAATTATGGTAGAAAATTAAAGCAAATCCGAATAAAAAGAACGTGATAATTAATATTTATTAGGAGTCAAAGTCTTGTTTAACCTTCCTTAATAGAAAGTCCTTAAACTCCAAAATCAAAAGTTTATAACGATATAGGATAATATAAATGACTTTGAAAAGAACTCAAATTAAATAATATTTTAAATTTATCATATATTTTGCTCTTAGATTTATTTTATCACATTCTTTTAAATGAAAATATAAATGTTCCTATACTGCATTGACACATTAATATTTGAATTAAAGGTAAGTGAGCATCTTTGAACCCTGAAAGATATAGAATTTAGGTTTAGTTAATTATAGAACTCTTTGTTGTGAGCTTGAAATTTAAATTTCATCATGCATAATTTATATCAGCTTTAATATAATAACTAAGCCATATTTTAGGATATTGAACACTTGTATTTGTTTGGATGTTATCGAAAAACTTTTTGAGCATTCAAACTCCAAATTTGTATTTTTTTCCCTCCAATTTCTTAATTATTTGTTACACGTAATCATATAAGAAATCAATCTTTTATTACAATAATAATTCAGAAGATTTTTAATTTTTTTTTGATTTCTCATCCGGTGTTCGGTACCTGCATTGGAGTCCGACTAATTCAAATTCGCGCCGCGTAGACCCATTCGAAAAATCCGACTAATTCATAAGATTATTATAACTACTTATACCCATATATAGTACTTATATAAATACTCATATAATGGACATACTTTGTTACCACAAATTGATATTCTACTAACACTTGATATTTACATTAATGACTTTAACTTTCCAGATCAGTCCAAGTATCATTAGAAATTGTCAGGCCAAGTGCGCTTCTATGCATAATACACCAGTGGCATGAAACTTTGACCCATCAGCAACATTATTTTTCACTTCAACTTGTATGAAATGTGATCTTTTATGCTTGATATTACATTAGGACTCCTCCATATGTCCATACATATATACCTGGGGAGTCTATTTGGCATGATAGAAAATGGCTTCCAACGTATCCTTTGATGATAATTGCATCATTTTAGTATAAATGATGGGATAAAATAATCTCGGAATTAAGTAATACTTTATACCAAATATGAGATATAGTTAATTCTTAACTTTATTCCGAGATTATTTTTCTTATCCCTTCCACCAAACGACCCCCAAGTCCCATTCCCATATATTTTTGGAGTCTACATCAATTCTCGTAAGAACTCTTATCAATATATTCCTTATTCACTACTTTGGCATACAAATCTCTATCCAAACTAAACACTCTTAGCAAACACAGTGGCGTAATTGTAAAAGAATATTTCAGAGTAGCTACTACACATAGACACATAATTGCACATTAAGTTGCAAAAACAATTGATAAAGCCGATGAAATACTTGTCTCTAGATCATTAAAAGCGGAAACAATATTGTAGGAACACGTACAATCAAGTAAACACACTAAATTTGATAATAAAGTGGATAAAATTTCAATTCCACTTATTCTGTCATTTTTCCAGCAATATTGGTATACCAAAAACTTTGAAGCATGTTCCACTCAATGTAAAACACTTTTTTCTAACTAAGCAGAAATTCCACATGTAAATTTTTTTAATATATAATCATGGTGTCTAGGCCCATTTGTACGCACTTTGACTAATTTCACAAAATACCTATCATCTCCCGCTAACAACATGATAGTAAGTAACTCTTTCCATCAAAGTTAGAACCGACACATTTTTTTTGTTATGCTAAAAAAAAGTACATGTCTTCAAAATCGTATGAAAATACAACAAAGAATAAACAAACACTCATGTTTTAATTAAAAGAAAGTATACGTCTTTGTAGTACAACAATGAATCGCATGAGATGCCTAACTTTTCAATGTTAGTGAATGTGCATGAAGACATCCAAGCACTACTCTAGAAGTGTAAAAGCGAAAAATGGAATTGACAATTTCACTTCGCCACACACTTATTTTCTATATGCCCAAATTTCCAACCAAAGAACTTGGCATTACATATATGCAGTTATGCATTATATTAAGGATGAGATAATCGCGAAGAAAACTAATTATAAAAAATTAAAGTTGAAAGCAGAAGCACTTCTTGTAACCATGAATCAAGCTAAATACACATTGAAACAATAGAAGTAGTGTCTTACAAAGAAAGTTGCCTTGACTAGATATTGAATTCACATAAAGAGGCGGAGAGATCAGTTCTTGTTTGCAAAATTTTGAAATTCACATTGTATTTATGCAAATATTTTACAGGGTTTTTCCTTCCATGTTTTTCTTTCTTTATTCCTTTTTTTTTACGTGATTGTTTTTTTAGTTTTTTCTTTTCATATATTCCTTTCTTTATTTCTTTTTTGTACGTGTTTTTCCCTCTTGATTACTCTCTTTATTTTTACCTGATTTATCTATTGTGGTATGTCTATTAAAATTATAAGAGGAAAATGACTCCTAAAATCAATTATCACAAATTCTCGGACTTTTTACATCATTCAAATAAGGAAAAAATCAATAAGTAAAATTTTAGTTGATTTTAAAGTCTTAAATATTATAAAGAGAATTGAATAATAATATAACAAAAAAGGTGAAAAGACAATTTTGTCTATTGTAGAGTATTTTAATAAAGGGTAAAAAGTTCAAATCACTTTTCTAAAAGTCTTCACACTTTTAATATATTATAGATATAGATATACTAGTACACGTACCCGCGCGATGCGCGGATATTATTAAAATATTATTTTTAATCATTTCATATTGAAATGGCTTGTTCAAATATGTTGCTAAATCATATTACCTTTTAAAAAAAATTCAACTATCATATTATTTCTCAAATAAAAGGAGAGGGAAAACTACACCCCCACCCCGACCGCAACCTCCACGTCCATATCCATCCCACACACCCCACCCCCCCCCCAATTTTTTAAAAAAAAAAAAAAATTCTACCCCCCCCCCCCCCCCCAAGCCAATTCCCTACCTCTAACCAAATCTATACCAAAACAAATCAATAGTCTCAAAAAAAAATTATATTTTATATTTTTTTATTATATTACTTATAATTTAAATCTACAATGCCTCTCTCCTCCCTCCACCCCCCCCCTCGCAAATATACGCAAATCTTACCACTATCACGCAGAGTGATTCCTATTCCAAAATATTGTCCAACATCCAACTTTTTATCTAAAAGTGTTCCAAAGACTCCAATGTAAGGGTGTTAAGTGGGTCGGGCCGGGTCAACCTAGAATCGGCCCGTGAGATTAGCAGGGTTGTGGCCCGGTTCGGATCCACGCCTGGTTAAACGGGTCGATCCGATTTCAGGCCCAACCGTAAAAAATTTAAAAACAACCCTGAACCGGCCCACTTAACTCAATCCGGTCCAACCCACCTAAACCAGATCAAAACTGGTTAAAAATTCGGTCAAAACCGGTCAAAAACTAAAAAAAAAAAGTTTTTTCTCCAATATACACTATATACCCATCTATATATATTTTAAATATGTTAAACAATATATATACACTATATATATAGTATATACTACATTAGAATTTTAAAAATATATACACATAATACATATACACAATTACACATGTAATCGTGTATACAACTATACGTTAGTTAAATACATATTCTACTCTAAATAAAACATATACTATAAGATATATACTACAATTTATTGATATATATAATAATTTATAAAACATATACACATGTATACATTAAATATATACGTCTATAGAAGATATATACACATATATACGTACCATTCAATATATGTACTACTTTAAATAAAATATATACTACAATATATATATACATATACTACAATATATACACACTAAATATATAGTTATATACTAATTTATAAAACATATACATATGTATACGTTAAATATATACTACTTTAGAAAATATACACAAATATATTCGTATCATTCAATAAATACATACTATTTTAAATAAAATATACTACAATATATATACTACAATATATATACACACTAAATGTATAGTTATATACTAATTTATAAAATATGTACACATGTATACGTTAAATATATAAGTACTACTTTAGAAAATATACACACATGTATACGTACCATTCAATATATACGTACTACTTTAAATAAATTATACTAAAATATGTATACACACTAAATATATAGTTATATACTAATTTATAGAACATATACACATGTATACGTTAAATATATACGTCTATAGAAGATATATACACATATATACGTACCATTCAATATATGGACTACTTTAAATCAAACATATACTGCAATAAATATATACTACAATATATACACACTCTAAATATATAGTTATATACTAATTTCTAAAACATATACACATGTATACGTTAAATATATACTACTTTAGAAAATAAATACACATATATACGTACCATTTAATATATACGTACACATATAAAATATATGTAGTACTTTAAATAAAACATATGCTACTTAATATAATAAATTAATAATACTTTATAGTAAATTAGTAATTTATTAAAGCTAAGTATTTATTTTAAACTAAAAATTCAATTTAAATTATTAAATGAAAAAAATTACAAAGTAAGGACTAAGGAGTGAATGAATGTTGAATTTTATTGATTGCAAAATGATCCAAAATTTATAATTTACATGGATGAAAAATCTACAAATTTTGCATCATTTTTCCAACTCATTCATGTTAATATTAACGGGAACTTGCATAGGATAGTCAAAGTCAACGGGGGAAAAATCATGCATTGGACTTGATTCTGCTGAGTTCTCTCGTGAAGTCATAATTTCTTCAAGTCTCTGCTCGTCGTTCAGCTCCGCTTCTATTTCCTTGATTTCTTCGTTCGGCTCTAATCCAATCTCTAAGGCAAACTAGAACATTCATTGCATTGCTTCCCAATGAATGTCGGTTGTCTCCAAGCTGCTGTCGTCCCTGACTAAAAGCGCTCTCCGATGCAACGATTGACATTGGAATATTTAAGATGTCTCTAGCTAATCTTGAAAGCACATGATATTGTGCTTCATTATTCTTCCACCAATCCAACTTGTTGATCCATCATCAGCGATCCTCTTGCGGCAATCGGAGATAATACTTCAGCTTTTCCCGATAAGTTGTTGTGTAAGCTCCCTCCTCAACACTGTTCTAACAAGGTCAATCTTAAAAGTGATCAGAAAAACCACTATATGCCTCCCGAGGAGCGACAGTTGGAGTGATATTTGTCGGCATAGCTAATTAAACTAAATCAACATAGTGGTTATATAATTTATCTATGTAAGCGTTCACATCGGTCATAGCCGTCCACAAATCAAGTTGTTCTTGTTCTTCATCATCAGAATCATTGTTAGTATTTATCTCTAAGTTAGCATAAATAAGAGTACTAAAGCGGCACATAGTAGTACATTTCATGCACGGATTTAGCATAGCACCAACCAAGTAAATAGGGAGAATCGAAAAAAAATATTTTTTAAATTTAGCAAACATGGCACCAACAGCAAACCAAACATTTAACAGTAAGCAAACCACAATGTTGGTTAAAAGATAGTGTAATAGGAACTCTATATTTATAGCAAGTTTTTAAAAAATCATACGTAACATTCCATCTAGTATCACATTCTCCAATCATCAATATCGGTGCAAGTCCATTTTGTTCACATTTAAGTTTAAAGTCTTTAATTCTTCTTCTATGATTATTTCCTTGAATAAAACCAACGGCAAGCCAAATTTTTTTAATATAAAGTTCAAAAAATTCAAGACCATCTCTTACAATTAAATTATATATATGACAAGCATATTTAACATGAAAAATTTCAAGTAACAGCGGAGATATCTTAGATTTTAACTTTGTTATAGCAGTCTTGTTGTTAGAAGTATTATCAAAAGCAATACATAAGATTTTATTTTCAATACCATAAAATTATGCAACTTGAGCAATCAAATCAACAATAAAATCTCCAGTATCTTTACGATCTTCATCATATAAAAAGCAAGAATACATTTTTGTATAACAAAATTACTATCCATCCAGTGACAAGTAATGATTAGATAATTATTTTTATTTACAGCACGACCAAGATCAAAAGTTAGGGATATTCAACATTGAATATTTTTAAACAATGTTGATAAATAAAAATAATATTATGAATGAAGTCTAAAAATATCGGCCGTACAAGTAGTTCTAGGAATACCATTAAAAATAGAATTATAAATTGATTGAATGTAATGCATAAACGCATCAAAAGAAGGAAAACTAAAAGGCAAACAACCCACAACTACCATTTTAACTATTTCTTTCCGGTCCCTTAATTTATTATACTTCTTCATTACCTGACTAGTTACTGGGTCCATTCTAGTTTGCATTGACCCACCAGCATCCGGCATCACCTCGTGCAATATTTAACTCTCTTTCATGATTATCACTTATATGTCTCATTAACGTACCCGTACGACCCCTTGCTTGCCTCCTCTTTTATTCTTATATATTTGTTGACAAATATTGCATTGCACCTCAATATCTGATATACGGTCAAAAAATTGTCATGCAATACTAATTGGTTTACGAGCTCTTGGTGCACGGGAGGACGGGGAGGGAGATTACCCGATTCAGATCTAACGTTAGCATTTCCTACTGCGGGTGTCTCACCAATATTTTCATCATCTTCGTCTAAATTAACCGCATCTACTTCATAATCTTCTTCTATGCCGTAATTTTCTGAGCTTCTACATAATCCATATCGTGGTCCCTATTTCTTCCTCAAAAGGTTGACTAAGCGGTACCGGAGACGGACACACACGGGTATATCTACTACTTGAAGTACCTCTACCGCTAGTAATTCGCTTTTTACTACCACTACCACTTTCGGGACAAATTTTTTTAACACCTTTAGTGGCGAGGTTTCTTAATTTATCCATAATATAAATTAAACTAAAAATATTCAAAATACACAAATATAATAAAATTAAATATTCAATAATTAATACACAAATTAAAAATTAAACGTAAGAGATGGAACGACAATACCAAAATTTGAAAGTATCTGAAGGTTGCGACTTTAGAAACTTCCACTCGTAATTTGTAATTGCATAATTAAAAAATTAAAGTGAGCACTTTAGGAAATTAAATATATAGAATATTTGAGAATTAAGATTTGAGAGAAAATGAAAAATTCTGTGGAAAGTGATTTGCAAGTGTAGGGTATTTATAGGAATTTTTTGGGGGTTAAAAAATATTTTAAATGAAAAAGATTTTTTTTTTAAATAAAAATGGCCAAAGTAGCCGTTTGGACCAAAAAAACGGCTATATAGCTGTTGGGCCAACGGCTACTTTGGGCCCAACGGTCCAATTGTGATTTTTTTTTTAAAAAAAAGAAACTGGGCCGGTTAATCGGCGGGCCCGCACCAGGTTTGGTCCGAGCCGGGTTAATCAGGCCCAAAACAAAAAATAACCCATCACGGGACCCAGTACCCTACGGTCCATGGGCTGATCGGGCTAGGTCGGACCGCGTCAGCCCGACCTGTTTGACACCCTTACTCTAATTCATAGAGAAACATGCTAGATTGGTACAAGACTACATGCTGAAAAAAAATAGTATATACTATAGAGGATTGGGCTAGGTAATGTGGTATTTTAGTCCTAAATTGCATTTACCTCTTAGCGTTTGAATTCATTATTTCATTATAACGTATGAATTCATTATATTTTATAGTTATGAATTCATATTTATTATTTAAAAGTAGTTTTAGTGAATGTTAATACCCATAAAAAAACAGACATGCACTCCCGGCGGGTGGCATGATAAAGCGATCACTCTAGTCAAAAGTACTGAATTTATTAGATGAACGTGGCCTCCATCCACCGCGTGTCACTACATATAGTATCATTTTAGGGTCATGAATTCTTGAACCAATATCAGTTCAAAGTATACCAACCTATGTACTATCATTTCTTATTTGGTTGAATCGAACCCTGAGGTAGACTGCCTATGAATGTCTAGCATAAACAAGAAAAATATTGAACATAATTCATATCCTTTATATTATTTAAGATTTACCTTGAAAATATTGGTGATTAATAATCCATGCAAATAATATAATATTCATAAATGGTTTCACCAGAACCAAATTGAAAAGAATTTACTCATCATGTATGTACATAATATATTCATACACCTTTTCTATAATTAGAAACATAGTAAGTTTTCGCTCATGGTGATTTAACATAAAATATAGTTCATCAATTGTTTTGAGGATCTGGACCACTAGGAACCCCACATATGGTTTACCACTCAATGTTTCATGAGGATGATTAACTATCATTGTGGTCTTTTTATTTGACGATGATAATGAATTATCACTCGAAAAGTCGACAGGATCAGTAGCTAAAATCATGCATGAATAATTCAAGAGAAGTCCCAGGAAGAAAAGAGGAAGAAGAGGTGATTTTCCCATTATAAAAAGTTGAAAAGTTAACACCAAAATAACCTTAAGAGATGAATAAGATAAGTGATCAAGAAAGTGAAATATGTTGTTTCTAGGTGAACATGTCAGTGGAAAAAGATTCAGATTTGTAGGACAAAAAAGTCTGTATGGTTAGTACGTATGACAAGGAATGTAATTTGTGAAAGTTTTCAAAGCAATAAATGTAGTGAAATGAAAGATTTACAAAGTGTAGCAAAATACATGAATCTTAAATGAAAAATATGCAAGGTATTTGTCTTTTGCAAGCATATTTATCATTTAATTATCATAGTTATATATTCTCATTTTACCTTTACATTACTTGATTTGATTTGATGTAAATATCGATAAATTGATTAAGTATATTTTATATATGGTTTATTCTGTTTACGTAATAGAGAATCACTAAAAACAAGACAACTAACATGTATAACAAAGAATGATAAATATTGCTATTTTTTTATTGTGAACTTTCCAAGTTTTGAACATTATCCTATCAAGTATATTTTTTAAATAAAATTAGTGGCCTAAATTAAATTTTAATAAGAATATATATATATATATATATATATATATATATTTAGATTTGAGTTATATACTTCAAAGTTCTAAAGTATTTGTGATAAAAAGGTAGATAGTTCTTCTTTTTTATTTTTTTTCTTTTGAGTGGAGAATGTGCGTATTTTCTGAATACAAGGTGGCAGAGATGAGAATGCTTTGGTGGATTTATGAGTGTACTAGAAAAGATAGGATTAGAAATAAGGTTATTCGAGATAAGATGGGAGTGACTTTGGTGGAAGCCAAGATGAGGCAAGCGAGGTTGAGATGGTTTGGTCATGTGATAAAGAGGAGCATGGATGCCTCAGCGAGGAGGTGTGAGAGGTTGGCTAGGGATGGTTTCAAGCGAGGTTGAGGTAGACCGAAGAAATATTGGAGAGAGGTGATTAGACATGACATGGAGCAACTTCAACTTACCGAGGGCATAACCCATGATAGGAAGTTGTGGAGGAGGTGAATTAGGGCAGAAAATTAGTCTGAGTTAGGATGTTAGTATGTTTTGGTGTGTACTTGGAGTATGTTGCTTTTGGTATTATTAAATATGTTAATTTCTATTGTATTTTGTTCTATTACTATTCCTTATCTTATCTTAGATTGTTTTATTTTGAGCTGGGGGTCTAATGAAAACAACTTATCTATCTCATAGTGGTATGGACCGCGTACACTTATCCTCCGCAGACCTCACTTGGTGAGAATATACTGGGTGTTTTTTTTTTGTGGTAAACTGTGAAGAATTTCCACTAACAAGCAAATTTTTACACCTATAGAGCACTTTATGAGGAAGCCAGCGGTACTATCTTCCCTAAAGCTTCGTTTGGTTACAAAACTTTTGAAGTAAATATCTACATTTTCAAGCCTTCCTAGTGTGTTTCAAGTATTCTATTCTTCCAACTATATCCTTCTTAATCTGTTAAATAGTATTCTCTGTATGTACAATTATCCCTCTGAACAACTTCCGATTTCGTTCTCTCCAAGTGTGATATATCTATTCACCCAAAATAGCTGTAGCCACCTCCTTCTTGAACTGCTTCTAGTGCCTTCCCTTAATCTAGCTTAAGTAATGTGTCATCTTCTTTCCATGTGATGTAATCCTAGACCAAGTTTTTAATTCATTTTTCACTATATTTGTCCAACTGCATTTTGAGAATAGATGTAGTCACGTCTCCACTTTATCATTACCACATAACAACATTTATTATCATCCACGGGTATATGTAGCATACTCATTATTGCTCTTGTTAGTAGTCGTTCCTGATTGGTCAACCAGACAATAAATCTATGTTTTGGTATTAAAATTTTGTTCCAAATCAAATTAGCCTCCTGTATTTTTCTCTGTCTACCCAACAGTTGGCCATAACTGCAGCTTATATTATAAATTCCATTAGCAGTCAGTTTATAAACTCTATCCTGATACCACAATCTCATCGCTTACTTAATAGAATTAATCTTTTTCCAGTACCAACTACTGCCTTTGGGAGGCGTATGGTCCCAAAATTCCTACTCACTTTTCATATTCAACTCATGCACCCATCTAATCAATAAAGCTTGAGTGGAGAAACTTTAGATTGGTTCACGTCTCAGGATCTGAGAAGATGGCCTGGATGGAAAACGTTGGCTAAAAGTTTTCTCGATAGGTTTGCATTTAACATTGAAATAGTCCCTTATCGATACTCACTAGATCGGATCAAGCAAAAGAACGATGAGAGTTTTTGAGACTATGCCTTCTGTTGGAGGAAAGAGGCTACTAAAATGCAACCTCCAATATCTGAGGAGGAGATGGTGTCTGTGTTCTCTCGAGCTCAAGAGGGAGAATTTTATACGAAGATAGTATCCGCGGTCAGGGCGACTTTCGCAGATTTGGTAAAAATTGGGGAATCACTAGAAGAAGGCATTTGAACAGGAAAGATTGTCACAACCCCAACATCATCTAAAGCTTATATGTTCCCAAAAAAGAAAAAAGAAGATGTAGATGAGGTCTCTACTAATTCTGTTGCTAAGATGAAGAAGAAATTTAAGCCTAGGAACATTCTCTCCTCTTCACTGTCACAAAATTTTCAGCATGTATTCTACACCCAACCCCAGTACCAATCTCCACTTCCAAATATCCAATCCCAATACCAAGCTCCACTTCCAAATGTCCAATCCCAATACCAAACTCCACTGCCAAATTTCTAATCCCAATACCAAGCTCCATAGCCATACATTTTACCCCAATACCAAGTTCTACAACCGAATTTCAGTCTCATGTTCCAGCAGCCTTGCCAAACAACCGAACAAATGTCCAAAAGCCTCTAAATTATCATCAAGTACCTCCTCCTACTAACATAAATCATTATAACCCCCACGTCCAAACTTTAAAAAAAGACCTCCTCGAAACTTCACGCCATTGATTGAAAGTCGTACCCAACTCTTCAAAAGATTGAAGGATGCCGGTCATTTACAACCTATTCAGCTGAAACACATCAATTCAAATTCTTGATTTTACCGTGCCGAGAAAAATTGTGCCTATCATTCGGTAGCGGCAGGGCACAATGCCGAGGATTATGTTAAACTGAAGCATAGGATTCAAGACTTGATCGATAAAAAAGTCATCACCCTCCCATCACCGGCACCAAATATCAATAGCAATCCATTGCCTAATCATGGGGGAGCCCCAGTTAACATAATCAAAATAGAGGGAGAAAGGGTGTCTAGCAAAACCATCACTAAGGTGGATTTGAAAAATTCCAAAAAGACAGAAGGAGTATAGAAAATAGAGAAAGTGATGGCTGCGTTAATTGTCCTGAGTACGGATTTCAAAGGAATAATTGAGCACATTATGATCACAGAAAAAACATCTAAACATGGGTTAGGATACTAGCCAAGAAAAGAAGATGAGATTGGAGATAAGTCAAAGACGAGTCTATCTAAACCATTGTCACTCATGTACTAGTCTTTTCGTATGCGAGAGATGTCAGAGGATGATGGTCTTGGGGATGGGATAAGAAATTGATTCGAGGGATGCAATTATATACCCGAGGATTTCCCAAAGTCTGATGGGGTAAGGAAGGTTGCACTAGGAGAGGCTTTGCAAAACTGGACCTCCATTCTACTCATAACTCGTCGCTCATCGTGGTAGATGAAAGGGCAATTACTAGTAGTTTTAAAAATCGGTGATGATCCAGAGGAGGCCCTATGATCTACCCTTTTATGTATAAAATTTCTTTTTGTGTTTTACAGCTTTCAAAAAGGCATGGGTCTGCATTTACGCGGGTCATGAGCCATAGTTTGTGTTATTTCTCAAATTTCAGTGAAAAAAACTCCTTCTGTTTAAGATGTTGTTTTGAAATATTATTGTCTTTTATTATCTTGTTATCATCTAACATAGTTTATTTCTGTAGCAGTAATTTAAAAACCTGTCAATGTCATTTTATGTCAAGGGTTAGACGAACAAAGAGAAGAGAATGGCGAAGAACGGAAAGAAGGTGATGAGGAGCAGTTAATGGAAGATATAGAGAAATTTGAAAACCGAAAGAAGCCCAACCTGGAGGAGCCCTAATCCTCCTAAGATGGATGGTCAAGAGTGGACCAAACCAATTAATTCTGATGCGGTAAAAAGATACTGTGTTTGAAAGATGTTTTAGTTTTTGTTTCCTTGGCTTATTTGTAATCGCCTTTATGATAGTATCTGTTTTATGATGTGTAGTTGCCTAACCTTAAGAGTGAACCGCTAACCAACTGCGCTAAAACCTATAGCTGATAGAGAGAGGCGCAACCCATCCTTTATAGGCCCTGAACCATATGGGGCACGAACCCGGCCCACACCCCCAACCAAGGCCAACCCGAGATAGGTGGCCACCCTTTGGGTGACATCATTCCCTCTTTCTTTGGAAAAGGTTCGTCCTCAAACCTGCGTATGGTGTAAGCAGGATTTGAACCCGTGACCACCGCTCTGATACCAAACCTTAAGAGTGAACCGCTAACCAACTGCACTAAAAGCTATAGCTGATAGCGAGAGGCGCAACCCATCCTTTATAGGCCATGAACCATACGGGGCACGAACCCGACCCACACCCCCAACCAAGGTCAACCCGAGATAGGTGGCCACCCTTTGGGTGCTATCATTAACCTTAAGAGTGAATCGCTAACCAACTGCCCTACAAGCTATAGATGATAGCGAGAGGCGCAACCCACCCTTTATAGGCCCTGAACCATACGGGGCACGATCCCGATCCACACCTCCAACCAAGGCCAACCCGAGATAGGTGGCCACCCTTTGGGTGCCATAATTTCCCATTTATTTGGGAAAGGTTCGTCCTCGAACCTGCGCATGGTGTAAGCGGGAGTCGAACCCATAACCTCCGCTCTGATACCAAACCTTAAGAGTAAACCGCTAACCAACTGCACTAAAAGCTATAGCTGATAGCGAAAGGTGAAACCCACCATTTATAGGCCCTGAACCATATGGGGCACGAACCCGACCCACATCCCCAACCAAGGACAACCCGAGATAGGTGGCCACCCTTTGGGTGCCATCATTTGGTTCCTTTCCTTTTATGTATGAATTGCATTTGACCTGAATTCCTAAGAAAGGGATACGTAGGCGACCTATGTTGGCTTCGGTCAATCCCTTAGGAATATTTACCCCATCTTTTTATGTACGAACTATGTTTGACCTGAATTCTCAAGAAAGGGAGACGTACGCAGCCTATATCATCTTCGGTCAACCCCGTAGGACAATTTATCCTTTTCTTTTATGTATGAACTACGTGATAACCTAAATTCCCAACAAAAGGGATACTTATGTGGCCTATGTCGGCTTCGGTCAATCCATTAGAGTTTTTTATATATCTCTAGAGTAGTCCTGAACTATTTTTGACCTGATTCCTACTTCTACGGGATACTTAAGCGCCCCAACAGCTCGGTCATATAACCCTAGAAAATGGAAACTGGGGCAGAATTTTAGAGAAAAAATCTCAAAAATTCACAAGAGGAAGATCACCATCTAACAAAGAGAACAAAGACCAACAAAGACTTCGGATCCTCTCGAGCTGAGATCATCTCAAACAACTTTAAATTGGGGCAGAAATTTTGAGGAAGGCCTCAAAATTTCTGCTGAACACTGGAATATATTTTAAATTCCCAAGCTCCAGAGGTCAAAGTCAAGCTTTAGAAATCACCAGCTGTAATAAAGTTTAGGTAGAATAAATCTCCGTCTATGACTGAACTTTTGTTAGAAACCCTCAGCGATGATGATTACACCCTGGAATTCCTTCATCAAATGTTGGATACAGTCAGAACCAAGAGAAAGATGTTCGTTAAGCTAATACATGACATCACTAGCAGAGATTTTCTAAATCTTTTACAGAAGTTTTGAAACTAGTTTTTAAAAGTTAAGACTACTTTTGAAAATATATGCAAATCTTCTTACTTAGTGATTGTGTAAGCATCTATTAGGACAGGGAGTCAAGGTAGAAGTCCTAACATGACAAAGTACCCAAAAGATGGCGAGGAGCAAACCAAGGATCGAAGAAGGTCAATACGGAGTAGTTTCACTCAAAAAACTAACCATTTTCTGTGGATGCACGGATCAGTACACCAAAAAAATTCTTTTTTAAAAAATCTCCAAGCAAGTTGCGAGCCACACCAAAGCATATAATGCTCTCGAACGATATTTTGTGGAATCCCAGAAAATGGGCTCAATACTCATTTATCAAGGACCTTTTGAATTGTCTATCTAATTCCTTGAGACCATAAAGGACAAACAAAGGTGCCTTATCTTCTTTATGAATATCATATTAAGAATTCTTTATATAAAAACAGTCGCTAGAATAAACGACTTTGGGTATATTAAATATTTACTTTGAGCGCAGGTGCATTCAAAGGAGTCGGCATGGTAAATACAACAATCAAAGGGATCACTCAATAGGAGAAAGAGTGAAAATTCTTTCTCAAAATTCATTAAGGCGAAAAGAGCGGTATTTGAGTGACCCTAACAAAGGATTTTACCCATTCATTTATATCTGGTTGGTCTGCTCTTTAAATACTTCTTCAAAAAGAGGATGAATAGCAAATTAAACCATTCAGATTATGATGCCGAGTATTTGTTATTTAAAATTTCACAAATTTGACTATGGTCGCCTGTGAGAGCGGTATTGTGTCTACTAACTGTCCACATTGAGTACAAGTACATGTAGAAAGCAAAAACACAGACAAACGCACTTAGGTGTAATAGTTTTCATTGCCAAGAGGGTCATTAAACAAAGGATCATCATCATTTAATATCTGTTGACACCCGAGACACAAACGTTGGCGTAGAGGATATCATCAACATTCAATATCTGTTGACACACGAGACACAAATGCTGACATCTAGGTTATCATCAGCATCTAATATCCATTGACACGCGAGACACAAACTTTAATGTCGAGGATATCATCAGCATCTAATATTTGTTGACACGCGAGACACAAATGCTGGCGTCGTGGATATCATCAGCATCTAATATCTATTCACACATGAGACGCAAACGCTGCATCGAGGATATCATCAATATTTAATATTTGTTGACACGTGAGACATAAACTCTGGCGTTGAGGATATTATCAGCATTCAAGTATCTGTTGACACGCGAAACACAAATGCTGGCATTGAGGATATCATCAGCATTTAATATCTGTTGACATGTGAGAAACAAACGCTAGCATCGAGGATATCTCATTATTTTATGAATCAGTATTTGAATGCATCAAAAGCATGTGATTAGAAGGGACGCCTTTAAGTCGCTATATGAAGACTAATGATTTATAAGATTTCCTAGAAATTAACAATTTGAGGGTCATTTGTAAGTGATGATTTTCGAGCGGAGAGTATGTCTCTAATTGCTTTTTTCTTTCTATTAACCAACGTTGTAGGAGTGTGTAGCTTCCTCACCTTCTTGGATGGTATAACAAACCTCTTGGATTTGAATTCCTCGATAGCTTTAGAGATAGCCTCTACATTTTTAAAGAGTTTATCTTGTCTGTCCTTGCACTCATCGCATTCGCAACGAGAACATGAGGGTGAAGAGGGGTGAGAGGAACCTGTGTAAGGGCAAAAAGGGGTATTTTCAAATATATTTATTCTTTGGTAGCAGCATCAGCATGCCTGCCACCAACACCAACAACTCCACCAGAAGAAGCACCGGATCTGCCTTAGTAAAAGGTTGGTCATGAAGAGCCTCAACATTAGGCTGACCTTGCGTAACTGCTCTTTTTATGGCTGTTGCTCCAGCCAATTCCTTCTTTATTAACTCCACTGTTGGGTCTGCAATAGTATCAACCTGACCAAGAGTAATATAAGAAGTCATCACTGACTCCTCCTCAGTAGGCACGATCCATGGATGCACAACCTATAAAAAAGAAAAAAAAGACAGATGCATTTAAATCATATACTATAGTAATTTTCAGAGTTGGGATACATTTTAAAAAAAAAAGACCCATCTGTTGCATAGTTTGCAGTATATGGTTAAAATCCGTTTGAGTCTGGTTCAGAGAAACAGAGCAACACATGGAGAATCTGATGCAAAATATCAATTATCTGTTGCAACAGCTGCACAAGATGTGTAATCTGTTATGCAACAAATAATCTGTACCTCTCAATAGATGAATGATATGTTATCAGATTAAACATCTGTTGCATAATTTGCATTAGATGGTTAATCTTATAGGAGTCGGGTTCAGATAACCAAAGCCACAAATGGATAATCTGATGCAAGATATACCCCATCGCAATAGATATCCCATCTGGTGCATCAGATATAACATCTCATGCACCAGATATAATATCTGTTCAATATATTTCTTATCTTTGAGTAGAATTATTTTACTTGAAGAAGACGTACTGCATCATCCGGAGGGTTAAAGAGACCAACCTCCTTAATATTGGTGTTGCTCTTTGCAGCCAACCACCTAAACATCCTTGGATGAGAAACCTCATTCGGGTAATCCATTAACTACTTTCGGAGGGGAGGAATGGCTTCATATTCCCAAGCCTAAAAAGTGTAAACAGGAGGCAAGCAAAAAAAAATCATAATAACTATATTCAATATAAATTAATGGATGAGTAAAATTAGTGATTAATTTTACCATGAAAGTCCAAGGAAGGTCGTATAATGTGGTCCTCTTTCTCTTTCTGGCTCTCCAATTCCTCCTCTTTCTCACTTTTATTTTCTTCATCACCATCTACAGACCCTTATCCACCTCCCACAACGTTGTTTTAACATCTCTCCTCAGCTTCACTTTTCCCTGACTGAGATTGTTCAGGAAGCTCCTCTGAATCCCTCTGTACTGTAGCCTTTTTTTTTAGTGTTCAGACGTTGATCCACTTTCACTTTCTTTTCTTTTGGGAGACATGTTTTACCTACAGACAAAGAAAAACAAAAATTACATTACAGTTGATGCATGCATAGATTTTAAAAAATACATTACAAACACCACAAATACCGACACACCAACAGCCACCACCACAAACGCCACCAACCAATGCCAATAAACAAATAAACCCCATGAATACCGACACCACCACAAACACCACCAACCAATGCCACCACCGGTTCTACCACGACGACCACAAACACCACCACCACCTCCACCACCACCATTCAACTATACCACGACAGTCAACGGAACACTGCGATGGAAACTAGAGATTTCTCGAGTTCTTCCTACGATTTTACCATCAAAACTCAAAATTGTAACCCCATTATCAAAGATAATACAACTAAAAGTTTTATTTTTCATCATTAACTTAAAAGCCCTTATTTTTTAGAAGAAAAATAAATAAATATAGAGCTCTTCTCGAACTCTGTTGCCTATGAAGACAAAGAAAATGACTGATACAAGAAAGAATGATGTCGAAAATAACACCTATGTGGTCGAAAATGAGAAGAAAAATGATCTATTGTGGAGGGTTGAGCAAATTTATTGAGTAGTTATTGTCTGTACTATATTGTTGAGTGAGAATGAGAGAGAAAGAGCCAGACCTCGAGATTTGAAATAATGAAACATTTTGTATGGTTTGATTTGTATTTTGAAAAAGAATGACAAGTAGTTTTGAAAATGTTAATTTAGTCCGAAATGATCTTAATTATTTTTAAAATCATAAAATATATGCGTAATTTTTAAAATCATATAAAAACAATTGAAGTTGTAGTTGATCGAATACTCTAGAAGATGACCCTGTGAAAACTCACCCCTGGTCCTATATTAATAAATTTATGAGTCTAACATATGAACTCAATTGAAATTGTAAAAAAAAATGTTCAACATGTTGCGTCAGATTTCTCATTTGTTGTAAATTATCAATCAGATTAGGTTACAACAGATTACGAATCTGATGTAAATTATCAAATAGATTAAATCATCTATTGCGACAGATTACCCATCTGTTGTAAATTATCAAATGGATTGTCATATATCGCAACAGATTACCCATATATTGTAAATTATCAAATAGGCACTGCCATCTTTTGTGGCTGACCCTATGAGAACTCACCCCTAGTCCTAGATTAATCGATAGTTTACCCTATGAGAACTCACCCTAGTCCCAGATTATTCAATCAAGGTATTAGTACCCTAGTCGTAGATTAATTAATTAAGGTATTAGTCTAACATATGAGGTAGTAAGAATTGGCTCGGCTCAGAGTGATCGATCCCCGACTCTGGTCGGAAGGAACGCAGTACCATTTCATCATACAATTGACAAAAGACTCAATTGAAGTTGTAGTTGACCCTATGATAACTCACATTCAATTAAGGTATTAGTCTAACATATGAACTCAATTGAATTATATATAAAAAAATGCTCAACCTGTTGCAACAACTGTCTTTTCTGTTGGATCAAATCAAATAGATTATGTAATCTGTTGCAACATATTACACATCTGTTGTAAACTATCAAATAGATTAAGTCATCTGTTGCAACAAATTACCCATCTGTTTTAAATTATCAAATGGATTTAGTTATATGTTGCAATAGATTACCCATCTGTTGTAAATTATCAAATAGGCGCTGTCATCTATTATAGTTGACATTATGAGAACTCACCCCTAGTCTTAGATTAATCAATTAAGGTATTAGTTGAACATACGAGGTATTAAGAATCGGTTTGTCTCAGAGTGATTGATCGATGACTCTTGTCGGGAGGAATGCAGTACCGTCTCATCATGCAATTGCCAAAAAACTCAATTGAAGTTGTAGTTGACCCTTTGTGCTCATTCATCCATCCCTAATTCCACCTAGATCAATGTAGGTACTATTATTAATCTTAACACTAAGTTAATGAGAACACATTTCAACTCAGAGTGATCGATCGACGACTTGGGTCGAGATGAACGCAATACTAACACCATACAAATGCAACGACTTAATTGCATTTGTAATTGACCTTGTGAGCTTATTCATTCATCCCTCGTTCCACCTAGATCGATGTAGGTACTATTATTAATCTTAACATTAAGTTAATGAGGTCTTTCTTCCCTAGTTCATCCTAAATCAATTGCAATGAAATTCGTTGCAATAAACAACTAAGCTGTTGGAGAATTTCAAATAGATAAGAATATCTGTTGCAATAGATGACATTTCTTATTTAATTATCAAATAGACATTTTCATCTGTTATGACAGATGACTGAGGTGTTGGAAATTTTCAAACAGATATTGATATTTGTTGTAACAGATGACATTTCTGATTTAGTTATCAAATGACATTTCCATCTATTGTCACAGATGACTGAGCTGTTGGGATTTCTCAAACAGATATCTAAATCTATTGCAACAGACGACATATCTGTTTGAAAATCTTTTTGTTTTCTTTTAATTTTAAAGCAAGCTACTGTCCGAGTAAATAAAGTAGTAGTACTACTAAAGGCGGTAAAAAATATTTCTTGGATAATTCAAAAATCTCATCAAGTAGTCTTGTCTTGTCTTTTCAATGTCACCCATTTTCTTCCTCATGCACCTCAAATTATTAGTGAATATTAATTAATGAATATTGAAACCCCTAATACTTCTTCCTTTTCATATTGACTTGGCACTCCCATCAAGGAAATATTAATTATGG